>NW_023270121.1:1257451-1375195 GCF_011800145.1 Mirounga leonina | reverse complement strand
TCAGAGCCAATGAATGAGGGAAAGCCAGAGAGCCAGGAAAAGCCCAAAGAAGAAGAAAAGCCAGCCAGCAAACCAAAGGCTGCGGGAAAGCGCCCAGCTGGGGATGGTGTACCCAGGAAGGCCAAAAGAAAAACCAACAAGGGGCTGGCTCAGTGCCTCAAGGAATATAAGGAGGCCATACACGATATGCATTTGAGCAATGAGGAGATGATAAGAGAATTTGACGAGATGGCCAGGGTGGAGGATGAGGTGAAGAAAACCAGACAGAAATTGGGGGGGTTTATGTGGATGCAAAAAAGTTTACAGGACCCCTTCCACCCGAGGGGCCCAAGGGAACTCAGGGGTGGGTGCAGGGCCCCACAGAGGGGCTTTGAAGACATTCCTTTTGTGTAGTGCCCCTGGCAGGCATTTGCCCAGGCCCTGTGCTTTAACCTTATGCTAGTAATTTGCTTTAGCTGTCACTCTGGTTATCAGTAGCCTTTTGATCCAACTAGAACACTCTACCAGTAGGAGATTTTTCACCCATGTGCATTGCAAAGTCGTTATAATTCTTGGAAAATAAAGTAGCTTATAATATCATCTATAGAATCAGTCCACTTTGTAAAAAAAAAAAAAACCATAAGTTTATATAGTACCTCTATGCACAGGAAAAATAGAAACTTTTGTTCACCAAAAGGTTAACAGTGGTTCTCTGAATTATAAGACTGTGGGTGACTTATTTGTTTTCTTTCTACTCATATTTTTTCCCTAAAGAACACAGATTACTTTTCTCATAAAGAAATACTAAAATATAAAAAAAAGAAAACAATACACAAAAGAAATACAAAGATCTGTTCAGTGAGTTTATGAAGGCAATGGAGACACTTAAAATTCTTGTCAGAACTTAATATGTAAAACTTGCATACCTCTAGGACTCATATTTAAAGGAATCAACCAGCAGTTATGACAGATCCATTGCTGTAAAAGACAGTCTTGTCATCTGTGAAATGGGGATAATACTTGCCTCACAGGATTGCCGAATGGAATAGATGAGGTGCTGAGTATGTGAGCTGTGTTGGTCTGGTTTCTACTTTTTCCCCTACACTAGCAGGGACCAAGACCGCCCCCCCCCCATCAGACACTTGGAAGAGGGTAAGGTACAGCTCACCTATGCTCAGGAATAAGGCCAAAAGATGGGTACCACCCTCCCCTGGGTACTGCCATGTCTTCTGGACACTGTGCCTCTTCTTATGAGTTCTGCACACTCTTAAGGGTCTCACTGCTGCTGATGGGCTGGTGTCCTCAAGGTGACAAAGTTATGCTTACCCAAGTGGGTTAACACCTCAGTAATACTTTGGCCCTTAATGGATTTCAGATTTTTTTTAGCAAAACAATCCTTTCTGTGTTTGTTGCTTTGTAAGTATGTATTTGCAGACAGCTATCTCTCTACTGGATTCAGATATGGGAGGCTGGAATAAAATCTGAGGGGCACACACCAGTTTTTTCGTCTGTCGGTGCCTTGTCTGCTTGATTCCTCTTTCCTCAGAGGAAATTGTCTCCTAGGAAACTCTTGCCAGGTCCTACCTTACAAGGTTAACACACCTTCCCACATTTAAGGTTTTAAGAGCATTGCTACTTAAATAGTGGTCAGTGGACCAGCTGCATCAGCATCACCTGAGAGAGTTAGAAATGCAGAATCTCAAGTCCCCATCCAAGATGTACTGAATCAGAATCTCCATTTAACAATATCTGTAGTTGATTTCTGTATGCATTAAAGTTTGAGAAGCACTGTTTTTAAGGAGACTTTACCTAGCCTCCCCACTCCCACCTTCACATGAAATATGTGACTAGAAGAATAAATACATGTACTACATAAGATATACATCAGATTATCTTTGTTAAACTGTGTTAACTGTGTTAAACTTTAGTTCCACATTCCCTGCACTAATAGAGCCTAAAACAAATTTAGTGAGTCAAGACCTACAATTTATTAAGGAAGTAGGGTAGATTAGTAAATAATCAGATTATATCACATCACAGGTAGGTAGGGTGAGAATTGTTTTGTGAAAATTGTGTTTCAGTTACATATATATGTATATTTGTACACCCTGAGTTGTGATGAAAAATGTATTTATGATTGTGGACTGACACTTTTAAAAAACTGAGAAACACTGCATTGGACTCTGCTTCTCAAAGCGCAATCTTTCCTTTCCATCCTAGTACCTCTAATGCCTAGCATGGTGTCTGACAAGTCATAGGTTCTTAATAAATTTATAAATAATAATAACTAGGAGTTCTCACCCCAGATAATGTCTTGTCTAGATAAATAACTGAACTTCTCTAGCAGGGTTTACTTGCAGTTCCAGATGGAACACCATGTAGAAGTGTATTACCACAAATTTAACCCTATTTCATTTTATTCATGCTTGCGTGTTTTTGAAGTGTGCTCGTCTGCCACATGTCAGAATCACCAGGGGACTCTGTTGAAAATGTGGACTCCTGACCCCTACCTCAGATCTACTGCTTCTTATGTGATTCTGATTCATCCTAAAGGCCGATGTCCACTGACTTATATATTCATTATGCTCTCAGTCATATTAAGTGTGAACCACCAATAGATAAGCAGAAGAAAACAACTGCAACATCTATTTCTGGAGAGAGATGGGAGATGAAGGTCTTTCTAAGGTGTCAAAGTTTGGGAGTAAGAATACATAAAGGCAAGGATTCATATATCTACTGAAGAGAACCTGAAAGTGTCTTTAGAGCAAATCAGATCTAGAAAAAAAGGCAAATGGAAAGCATCTCATAATATTGTGTAGTTCCTTCTTCAGATGCTATGATAACTATAGAAGTTAAACAGTTCCATTGCTAAAGAAGACTCATGGGACTCCAAATGTCAGTGCTTGCAAATCCATAGTTTAGTGCAGAAAAAAAGATGCAATATAGCAACAACATTAAGGATATGTGTCACAGCTAAAAACTGTCTCATAACAAGGGGTCTGGAGTGGCCAGGTGCAAGCTCCAATTGTCTGCCCTCTCTATAGGAACCCCAGCAATAGGCACTTCTTTTGGACCAGGAACCACTGATGTGTACACAGAATACCTCAGAACCAGAGAGCACAAATGGAGTCTCTGTCCAGGATTCTCCTACACTGCTGGTTATGTAGGCATATTCTTGCTATGTAGCTAGCTTCAACAGCAGAGCGCTCTTGGTGGGGAGGTTCACCAAGACTAGGTGCAAATAATCAACCTTGTTGTTACCAACAAACAACAAGCTGGTACAAAGCATCCATAACTTCTCAGACCCGTGGTTATAAAACAATACTCTTATTATCTTTAATGCCTTTTTGATAGGACAGTACTAAACAGGTACATTTCTTATTTCAGTAGATGAGCTCAGACAAATCCCAGTCTTATTTGGATTGACCCTCTAATAACAATATACCATTTACTCTCTTCTTTACAATGTAAATAAAGCCAGTGGTGTACCCTTTCTCACTGCAGGCACAATTCTCACTGACTACTACTAACATGACTCTCACCCAGTTGCTGGATATCTCTCCATCTCATCTGGGTTCACTCTCCTCCCTTTCTGTATCCTGGGAAGTCTGACTTGTATGAACTACATCAAAGGACTCCCTTGTCCTTTGGGAACCAGCAGTGAACAATGCGGTCAGGAATTTTCCTCCCAGTTTGCTTCCTGCACTGTCACCAGACACTGAGTCTCTTCTCCAAAGGTTTCTGTAAGGTGGCCCTCTCAACATAGGCTATGTGTCTCCAACTTTTAGTAAATCCTCTCTCCCTTTGTCTTTCAGGGCTAGGGCTGATAATCCTACCTTTACTAACCACAGAGTATTGCACTGTCCCTTGTGGTTCTCAAATACTCTTCCCACACCATTGTATATTGTCCTTAAAAAAAAAAAAAAAACTCCTCTCACATTTTCTAATGTGACATGCCCCCCGTTTTCTGCTATGCACTTCTCAGATACAGTAGTAAATACCAAAAGTTACTACAGGAATTGGGTTGCTCATTTGAAGAGGGAAAAATAACCTCCTTACAATGGGGGTAAGGAGAGTGGATAGCAGCTGTTAGGAGAGGTTCACTGGTACATGGCATGTATAGTATCACAGTCAAATTAACACCGCTGGTGGCATGGAATGAAGTATAGGAATCCAAAGTTTTGGGAAATCAAACAGATATGTCATTTAAATACTGTGTTGAAAATAAGTATCCAAAAAGTTGTGGAGTTATCTGATGGTCTTAAAGAGTATGCATAGGGAAAAGAGGAAATTAAAAACTATGAAAATACAACAGAAAACACATGTAGAACACTAGAAAACCTGCATGACATGTTTGAAGGAGTCCCTCGTCTTATGATATATAAAACTGAGGACCAAGTCTGGGTACTCATAGTGTCACAGAGTTCCACTGCCAATAAAATGTTCTATCTGCTATGGCTTTTACAATAAGGTAAGGATGCAAGTAGGGAAAGAGTGGAATCCTGAAATATCAAATAGGGACATTTGTGTAGACATGCTCTAAAATATTAAGAAATGCAGTAGTGAGAGGGTCACCAAGCATCTTTGAAAATTTCTGTGTGTCTGTGCTCTGTAGGCTGGAGAGAATGGTGGAGAGTACTGCAATGGAATCAGCTACTTGATCTTAATGTGAATAAAGGGATCCCAGAGTGGTGGAGGTCAGGTGACAGTGCTTAATCATGTAAGACAAGGTGAGCGCAACTACAACAATAAGCCACAGGAATGAAATGATAATTAGAGGATGTTTGAACCACAGGGATCTGTGGTGATGGCTAATCAGAGAATTCCAAAAAATGAAATAATTGGGCAGTGTATAGGATGCTGCTCAATATATTTCAGGCAGAAAAAAATTCTAGATCTGCTGGAGAGCCTAATTAGAGTTGCTGTGGTGGGGTTTCTCAATTTCTTACTCAACTGAAGGGAAGGCAGAATACCTTTAAGGTAGGACCCTACAGCCACTGGTGTATATTATAAATCTTCCATTCAACCTTTCCCAGTGGGACCTGCAGATATTTTTTAGGGTGACTGTGTACTAGGGAAAAGGAAATATCAAGACCTTCTGAGAGTTATTAGCTAAAGACTCTGAACTGGTGCTAACCTCTAGACTGAGAAACAGAGAGGCAACAAGATAGACAGTACAGAAAAGGCTATGACAGACTAATGGGGCATGGTGGGAAAAAATCTACTGTATATATGTAATCAGAGTTCCAGAAGAAGAGGAGAAAGAGAATGGAGAAGAAACACTGTGAAGAAATAATGGTAAACTGATTTCTGTCATGACTGCCTGAGGAGCCCCACTACTGACCTGATACCCAGTGAAAGTGATGAAAATTATATTTTAAAAACCCACAACCATTAAAGCTTTTGGAAATGGTCCTAAGGACAAACAGCACACAAAGAAACATCTGTTCAAGAAAATCTACAAAAATTTAGTAAGGTGAGAGCCTGTAATATTTGAACCAAGACAGTTCCTTCCCCACTTTCCAAGCTCAGTGAGGTGGATACTTCATTCCACACTGCTGCAGCCAAAAACACAGGGCTCCTTCTCCCCAAGATCCCAGCTAGAGGGCCTACTTCACAAGAGGGGCAGGACTTCAGCATTCTTCATCCTTATCCCAAATGTCTGTTGCTGAGACTAAATCCTGGATGAGTTCAGCTGGGGGGGGGGTGGTCTCCCTTCTTCTGCCCAACTCCCACTTGTGGAACAGAGAATCTACCTTGGGCATAGCATGCCTAGAATATTTGGGGCTCCAACTGTCTTTGCCTTCAATAAGGAAAGGGTTAAGGTATAGGCAGGGAAAGATAGGGGGCCCCTGGGGAGGCTCTGAGACTATTCCTGGCAGGCAGAAGCACTAAGGCAAAGTGAACAAGAGATAAGGAAACAGACCACCTGGCTTTTTGGATGGTCCGGAGTATTTTTCTTTGGTGGCTACAATGTATCAGAGAAAATGACCAAATCTCAAAGAATTAAGTCATTAAGGGTGTTATCAATAGTCCATGCTCAAACCAAGACGGCACAAGAAACTCAAGGCCATAAGTTTCCCAGTCAGTTTTCAATAAAAGACCAGCCTACAAGCTCTCAGTGGCATCCCTGTTGGGACCCCTCTCACTCCTGAGAGCTTTTTCTGTATCCTTGATTAAAAAAACTCTATCGCTTTACTCACTCTCCTTTGTCTGTGAGATTCATTCTTCAACTCTTTGAGACAAGAACCTAGTTCTCCCGCTTCAGCCTCAGCTTATGAGGCAGTGGTACTGTGCCAGGAAATGCAAACTGAGAGGACCTCAGGCTGCTGTCCCCTTCCACTGAGGGCTCAGATCATACAACAGATGTGATATTCAGAAAGACGCTATCCATTGCCTGATCCCCAGTTCCAGAGCCCTTGTTCAGAGATTTTACTGGAGGGATAAGCAAGCCATAAAATAGCTCCTTATCTATTCCCAAAGGAACTGGCTTCACTTACAACAGAGCACAAAGAATCTTAAGCCTAAGGGCACTCTCAAGAAACGTGATGGTTGTGGTGAAAATAAATTGGAAGAATACTCATGGGTCTAACAAACATAGAGCCTTGACTGTGGGCTGGCTGGTTTTCAGGAGAGAACTGAAAAATAAGACAGCTTAGAGGAGCCCTCCTGGAGTCAAGTATCAAACAGGTATCAAAAGCTGACCTCAGAAAGTATCATCTGAAGGAGTCACAGTTTGATTGGATTAATTTGCAGAGAAATTTATGCCCAGGGCACTATTGAAAACAAGAGAGCAATCAACTAAGAATTAGTGGAATTTAATAGCTAGATGTGTTCAGGGAAACAGTGAAGGAAAACTCTACCAATACCGCTGTGATTCCAGTATGCCTGTGTTCATACCAAAATTTGAACATCAGAAGGTTAACACTATGTGTATGAGCAGTAGATTTTACTAAAATAGTCCGGCCAGTCACTAAACAAATAAACAAGTAGATAACAATAAGAAATCATGGTGTGGGGGGAGTATCCAGAGTTGCTACAATATATTATATAAAATGTCCAGTTTCCAGCAAAAATTATGTGACTAGCAAAGAAACAAAAAAGTATACCTCATGCACTGGGAAAGAAAGCAGGCAAAAAAACTGGGAGAGTGATCAGATATCAGATCTAATAGAAAAATATTTCAATGATATATAGATATATCTAAATATTTATCTATCTATAAAATATATACATATATATTTCCACAGAACTAAAGGAAAGTATGATTAAAGATGTATAGGAAGTTGTAATGACAATGTCATATTCAAAAGAGAATATCAATAAAAAGATAGAAATTATAAAAAGAACTAAATGGAATTCTGGAGGTGAAAAGTACAACAACTGAAGTAAAAGTTTTTCACCAGAGGGATTCAACAGTAAATTTGAACTGGCAGAAAAGAATTGGAAAACTTGAAGATAGATCAATAGAGATTATGTAAACTGAACAACAGAGGGAAACAAGCATGAAGAAAATGAACAGAGTCTCAGAGAAATGTGGCACACCATTGGGCACACCAGCATTACGTTTAAGAGTAGTACCAGAAAAGAGGAAAGAGAGAGATTATTGGTACTATAACATATAAAACTTTACTATATGTGTAATATATTTGCTAATAACAGCACAAAAGAGGTGGATGGGAGTAAAGCTGTAAAGGGCTGAGGAAATAACTACAGGTGGCAAAGTAATAAATATGACAATGTGTTGTTGGCCTTGCAACATTAATAAATGTAAAATATAATGATAATGGCACAAAAGGGGAGATAAGGGAATAGAGCTATATAGTAATAACATTTTTATATATCATTGGAATTAAAAAGGTGTGACTCTGAAGCTGATTATGATATGTTAAGATATATATGGTAAATGGGAGCAACCACTAAAAACATAAGTAAAAAATATTGTAAAAAGTATTAAAGTATGCTATATTTAAAAATAAACAGGTAATGCAAAATAAAGCAGTGAAAGAGGAATAGGGGAAAAGACATGATCATAGAAAATAAAAAGTAAAATGACAGAAGTAAATCCAGCTATATCAACAATGACATTAAATATGAATGCATTAAACAATCCAATCAAAAGGCACACATTGTCAAACTGGATAAAAAACATGATTCAATGATATCCTGTTACAGGAGACATACTTTAGATCGAAAGATACAAATAGACTGAAAATAAAAAGAAAGAGAAAAATGTATCATCCAAACAACAACTTCAAGAAAGCTGAAGTGCCTATACTAATATTGGACAAAATTGATGCTAATACAAAAATTGTAACTGGAAAAAAAGAGAGACATTTTATAATGATAAAAGGGCCAACCCATCAGGAAGACATAACAATTTATTAACATGTATGCACCTAATAATCACCAAAATACATGAAATGAAACTGATGGAGATGAATGGAAAATAGACAATTCAAAAATAATACTTTGAGACTTCAATACTGCATTTTCAATAATGGATAGAAAAACTAGACAGAAAATCAGCAAGGAAATAGAAGACTTGAACCACATTGTGGAACAACAATGCCTAACAGATATCTATAGGACACTCCACCCCAAAACAATAGAGTATACATTCTTTTCAAGTGCACATGGAACATTCTCCAGCGTAGGTGATATTCTACACCATAAAAAAAATCTCAATACATTTAAAGGATGAAGATAATGCAAAGTATGTTCTCCAACCATAATGGAGTGAAATTAGAAACTTATAGCAGGAAAAACATTGGGCAATTCACAAATGTGTGAAAATAAAACACCACACTCCTAAATAACCAATGGCTCAAAGAAGAAATCAAAAGGGAAATCACAACATACCAAAATTATGGGATCCAACTGAAGAAGAAAGATCTCAAATTAATAACCTGTCCTTCTACCAAAGGCATAGCAAAAAGAGCAAATTAAACCTGAAGCAAGCAAAAGGAAGGAAATAATAAAAATTAGAGTGTAAATTAATGAAATGGAAAATACAAGATATAAAGAAAATCAATGAAACCCAAAGCTGGTTTTTTTTTTTTGCAATTTTCTAGTATATATGTATATTTTTTTAACTTAAAATCAATTAATTAACATATAGTGTGTTACTACTTTCAGAAGTAGTTTGGTGATTCATCAGTTGCATATAATATCCAGTGCTCAGTACATCAAGTGCCCTCCTTAATGTCCATCACCCAGTTACCCCATTCCCCTCCCCCCACATCCCCTCCAGCAACCTTCAGTTTGATTCCTATACTTAAATATCTCTTAGGTTTGTCTCCCTCTCTGATTTCATCTTATTTTATTTTCCCCTCCCTTTCCCTATGTTCATCTGTTTTGTTTCTTAAATTCCAAAAACGAGTGAAATCATATGATATTTGTCTTTCTCTGATTGACTTATTTTGCTTAGCATGATACCCTCTAGTTCTATCCACATCATTGCAAACGGTGAGATTTCATTCTTTTTGATGGCTGAGTAATATTCATATATATACCACATTTTCTTAATCCATTCATCTGTCGATGGACATCTGGCCTCTTCCCATATTTTGGCTATTGTGGACATTGCTAACATAAACATTGGGGTATGCTATGTTTGTATCCTTTGGATAAATACCTGTAGTGCAATTGCTGGGTCATAGGGTAGCCCTATTTTTAACTATTTGAGGCAACTCCATAATGTTCTCCAGAGTGGCTGTACTAATTTGCATTCCTACTAACAGTGTAAGAGGGTTCCCCTTTCTCTGCATCCTCGCCAACATTTGTTGTTTCCTGACTTGTTAATTTTAACCATTCTGACTGCTGTGAGGTCACATTTCATTGTGGTTTTGATTTGTATTTCCCTGATGCTGAATGATATTGAGCATTTTTTCATGTGTCTGTTGACCATTTGTATGTCTTCTTTGGAGAAATGTCTGTTAATGTCTTCTGACCATTACTTGGCTGAATTATTTGTTTTTTGGGTGTTGAGTTTGATGAGTCCTTTATAGATTTTGGATACTAGCCCCTAATCTGGTAAGACATTTGCAAATAATCTCCCAGTCTGGAGGTTGTCTTTTAGTTTTGTTGACTATTTCCTTCACTGTGCAGAAGCTTTTTATCTTGATGAAGTCCCAAAAGTTCATTTTTGCTTTTGTTTCCCTTGCCTCTGGAGATGTGTCTAGCAAGAAGTGCTGTGGCTGAGGTCAAAGAGGTTGCTGCCTGTGTTCTCCTCTAGGATTTTAATGGATTTCTGTCTCATATTTAGGTCTTTCATCCATTTGGAGTCTATTTTTGTGTATGGTGTAAAAAAGTGGTCCAGTTTCATTCTTCTGCATGTGGCTGTCCAATTTTCCCAACACCATTTGTTGAAGAGACTTTTTTCCATTGGATATTCTTTCCTGCTTTGTCAAAGATTAGTTGACTATAGAGTTGAGGGTCCATTTCTGGCATCTCTATTCTGTTCCATTGATCTATGTGTCTGTTTTTGTGCTGGAACCATACTCTCTTGATGATTACAGCTTTGTAATATAGCTGCGAGTCTGGAATTGTGATGCTTCCCACTTTGCCTTTCTTTTTCAACATTCCTTTGGCTATTTGAGGTCGTTTCTGGTTCCATGCAAATTTTAGGATTATTTGTTCTGGCTCTGTGAAAAATGTTGATGGTATTTTGATAAGGATTGCATTGAATGTGTAGATTGCTCTAGGTGGCATAGACATTTTAACAATATTTATTCTTCCAATCCATGAGCATGGAATGTTTTTCCATTTCTTTGTGTCTTCCTCAATTTCTTTCATTAGTGTTCTATAGTTTTCAGAGTACAGTTTCCTTACCTCTTTGGTTAGGTTTAATCCTAGGTATCTTATGGTTTTTGGTGCGATTGTAAATGGGATTGATTCCTTGATTTCTCTTTCCTCTGTCTCATTGTTAGTGTATAGAAATGCAAATGACTTTTGTGCGTTGATTTTATATCCTGCCACTTTGCTGTTCTAGCAATTTTTGGCTGAAGTCTTTGGGTTTTCCACATAAAGTACCATGTCATCTGCGAAGAGTGAGAGTTTGACTTCTTCTTTGCCGATTTGAATGCTTTTATTTCTTTTTATTGCTGATGGCTAAGACTAGGACTTCCAGTACTATGTTGAACAACAGCGGTGAGAATGGACATCCCTGTCATGTTCCTGACCTTGGCGGGGAAAGCTCGCAGTTTTTCCCCTTGAAGATGATATTCACCATGGGTTTTTCGTAAATGGCTTTCTTATACTGAGGTATGTTCCCTCTATCTCTACACTGCAGAGAGTTTTTACCAAAGCTGGTTCTTTGAAAAGGTCAATAATATTGACAAACCTTTAACCAAATTGACCAAGGCAAAAAGAGAGACTTGAATAACTAGAATCAGAAGTGAAAGAGGGAACATTACTATCAACTTTATAGAAATAAAAAAATAATAATATAAAGCAATACTAGAACAATTGTATGCCAACAAATTAAATAATTTAAATGAAATGGAAAAATTCCTAGAAGAACACAAACTACTAAAGCAGAGTCAAGAAGAAAGAGAGACTTCCACAAGATGGCACTGTAGGAAGATCCTGAACTTACTTTTTCCCATGGACACATCAAATGTACAGCTACATATAGATAGATTTTTTCCTCTGAAGAAGATCTGAAAACTAGATGAATTGCTTCTCCACAACAAGGGGTACAAAGACCACATTGAAATGGGCAGGCAAGGCAGATAGACATAGTCTCACCAAAAACCCCACCCCCAGTACAGTGATACACAATAAGGAGGGTTATCACCAGTCCTGCCTATCTCCTGCATATCTCCCACATCAGGCACCCCAACCCCTGGGATCTGCACCAGACACAAGCTCCCAAAATGTTTGGTTTATCAAACCAATGGGGCTGATGCCCACAGGGCCCAATGTGCTATAGGAACCTGAGATTCTCCTTTTAAAAGGCTCACATGTTGTCTCACTCATCCTGAGACCCATCAAAAAAGCAGCAGTTTGAAAACACCTAAACTGTATGTGAAGGAGATTCATTTGCTAATCCAAAAGCATCTGCTGAAGGGGCAGGGGACAGTTAAAATACTTCGCAGAGATGGAGGCACTGGCAGATGCTGTTTTTTGCACTGTCCACTTACCTCCTAGCCCAGGTAGGTGAGCTCAGGTGCAGAACCCTCCTGCCACCTTGCTAAGACAGGTGGGGGTGAGCAGTTGAGGCAATATCTCACTGCTTTGCTGAAGCTGGAGAGCATGGGTGATTGCAACACTCCCCCCCACCCCTCGACTCCCTGACTTGTGCTGGGGAGTGAAGGCAATCATGGCTTTCTCCCACTCCCAGCTTAAAGTTGGCACATGGACACAGAAAAGGCACTGCCCTGATGCATTCCTGAAGGCAAGGGCATGCACAGTCAAGACATTTTCCCACTGCCTTTCTGAAACCAGCAAGTATATCTCACCCCCTATACTCCCCAGCTGCCCAGCTAAAGCCAAAGGGTGCATGCAATTCACACAGTGGATGCTTCTTGATTACCTGGCCCTGGTGGCCAATGGGCCTGGTGTTCCTGAGCTCCATGGTAACGTAACAATCAGAAAGACATTTCCTGGCTGGCCAGCACCCCAGGGCACAGCACAGACAGCAGACTGAAACACAACCCTGGGCTTCCTATAAAAAATGCCTATTTACTTAGCCTGGAGCTTAGCCTGCAGGACAGGCTTCAGGTTTGCCACACATCTAGGAACTAAGGAGGTGCTCCCAGGAAATGTAAGCAGAGAGACACCATCTTTGCACACCCTCTTGGCCTTGCTACGGGTTGATGAGACCTCCCAGAAAGAAGCTTATCTACATATCTAGAACCATGATTTTTGCAACTATTGTCCAAAGGAAATTTCTAGATTTCTTGGTATGGAGGCCAGGGGGATTATAATTACAGCCTGACAGGACTGTATATATTTCCATAATTTATTTTTTTAATTTTTTTAAATCTTTTTTTGAAAGATTTTATTTATTTATTTGACAGAGAGAGAGATAGCGAGAGCAGGAACACAAGCAGAGGGAGTGGGAGAAGGAGAAGCAGGCTTCCCGCCAAGCAGGGAGCCTGGTGTGGGGCTCGAACCCAGGACCCTGGGATCATGACCTGAGTCAAAGGCAGATGCTTAATGACTGAGCCACCCAGGCACCCCTATATTTCCATAATTTAAAAGTTGCTGCCTGCCTCTGGTTTCCAATCAGCCTGAACTAGGTGCTAAATGAGATTCCTTCTTTTGGAGCACTGACAGGTCTTGGCACACTTCCAAAAGCAGGGACACTTCAAGAATAAACCAGGCAGTTTAGATAACCACAAAGATTTGAGAGAAAAACAAGAACTAGGGCAAGGTTGAACAAGAAGTTTCACCAGCTACACAAAGCTAAGAGACTCCTTCAAGACTAAGAGAGGTAGCTATTTTGCCTAATACATAGAAATAAACACAGACTCAGGAAAAATGAAGAAACAGAGAAATATGTTCCAAATGAAAGAACAAGAAAAACCCTCAGAAAAAAAGACCTTAATGTACAGAGATAAGTAATCTACCTGATAAAGAATTTAAAGTAATGGTCATAAGGAAACACTCAGGCTCAGGAGAAGAGTGGATAAACACAGTGAGAACTTCAACAAAGAGACAGAAAATGTAAAGAAAGTACCAAACAGAGTCATAAAACTGAAGAATACAATAACTGAACTGAAAAAAATACACTAGAAGTATACAACAGCAGACTAGATGAAGCAGAAGAGATAATCAGTGAGCTGGAAGACAAAGCAATGAACTCATCTAGACAGAACATCAAAAGGAAGAACAAATGAAGGTAACTTAAGGGACCAATAGGACAACATCATTCAGAATATCTTTTACACTGTAGGGGTCCCAGAAGGAGAAGAGAGAGACAGAAAGGGACAGAAAATTTATTTGAAGAAATGATGGCTGAAAATGTCCTCACATAGGAAAGGAAACAGACATTCAGGTCCAGAAAGCCCAGAGAGTTCCAAATAAGATGAACCTAAAGAGATCCATACCAAGACACATTATAATTAAAATGTCAAAAGTTAAAGATAAAGAGAATCTTAAAAGCAACAAGTGAAATACAAATTGTTATATACAAGGGAAACCCCACAAGGCTGTCAGATTTCTCAGCAGAAAGTTTGCAGGTCAGTAGGCAGTGGCAAGACCTATTCAAAGTGCTGAAAGGAAAAACTTCCAACAAAGAATACTCTACCTGGAAATGTTATCATTCATAATTGAAAGAGAGATAGAGATTTTTTTTTTTACACAGGCAAAAGTTAATGGAGTTTATCACTACTAAACCAGCCTTACAAGAAATTAGCTGTGCCTGGGTGGCTTAGTTCATTGAGCATCTGCCTTTGGCTCAGGTCATGATCCCAGGGTCCTGCAATTGAGCCCAACATCGGGCTCCCTGCTTAGCGGGGAGCCTATTTCTCCCTCTCCCTCTGCTGCTCTCCCTGCTTGTGCATTCTCTGTCTGTCAAATAAATAAATAAACTCTTAAAAAAAAACAAGAAATGTTAAGGAACTTCCTTAAGCTGAGAAAAATGGCACTAATTAATAACAAAAAAAAAAACTTATGAAAGTAAAAATCTTACTGAAAAGGTAAATATATAGTAAACATAGATCAACCACTTAGAAAGCTACTATAAAGGCTGAAAGACAAAAGTAGTAAAATTAACAAAGCTACAATAAATACCTAAAGGATACATAAGATAAAAATATGTAAAATGTGACATCAAAAACAAAACATGGGGAGGGGGCAAAAATGCAGTATCTCGGAATGTGTTCAAATTTAAGTTTCTATCAAATAGAATGTTATTTACATAGGATGATATATGTGAAACTCATAGTAAATTCAAAGCAAAAGCTTAAATACACAAAAGAAAATGTGAAAAGAATCTAAACATAACACTAATGGAAGTCATCAAACCACAAGGCAAGAGAGTAAGACAAAAAGAAAGGAACAGGGATGAACTACAAAAACAGCCAGAAAACAATTAACAAAATGGCAATAAGTAAAACCTTGCAATAATTACTTTGAATGCAAATGAACTAAATTCTCTAATTAAAAGAATTAGAGCAGCTGGATGGATAAAAAAAGACATATCTATATGCTGCCTAAGGAGACTCACTTCAGAAGTAAGGACACACACAGATTGAAAGTGAAGGGATAAAAATAAGACACTTCATGCAAATGGAAACCAAAAGAAAGTGGGTGTACATATACTCATATCAGACAAAATAGACTTTAAAACAAAAACTGTAACAAGCTGGAGGAGGGAAGATGTTGAAAAGGTAGGAGACCTTCATTTCATCTGGTCCCTTGAATTGAGCTAGATATCTATTAAATCATTCTGAGCACCTGTGAATTCAACCTGAGATCTAAGAAAAGAATTACTACAATTCTACAAATAGAAAAGTGACTACTTTTCATGGGTAGGAGGTGCAGAGAAGTGAATCTGAGGGGATATATTGGAAAATAAAACCCAGGAGGAGGGAGCCGCTGTTAACTGGCTACCAGAAAGTGATATAGCACTGGAGCACAAAATTGAAACTTTCAGAAGTCTGCTCCAGTGAGGGATGTCCCTGCCTGGAAGGTGCTCAGGTGGTGAAGCGGGGCAGAATCCTAGGTGGTACTGTGTGGTCTCAGGATCCTTGGGGTCAGAGAAAGAACAGAGGTGCCTGAGTGTGACAGAGTTCCCAAGCATTAGAGCGGGGACACCAGCTATAATCAGCAAGGCCAGGAGTGGGCTTTCAGCTTGGTCTTGCCATAAGCTGTGAACCATGGCATGATTGGGTGACCACTGTCCAAGCTGGGGCCCTGGAAACAGCATCACCATGGCAAGACCCTCCTCCTTCCTTTGGGAGGAGTGGTGCTGGCGTGCACACTATCTGGTATCTGCTCCCAGAGCAGGGGTCCAGCAAGCTACAGAACAGCTGCAAGACTCTCTTCCTCCCCCCAAGAGGAGCCACGAGGGTATGTGCACCATCGGGCAACTAGTCACTGAGCAAGATCTAACAATTATAAATATTTATGCTCCTAACTTGGGAGCAGCCAAATATATAAACCAATTAATAACAGTACTAAAGAAACACTTTGATAATAATACAATAATAGTAGGGGATTTTAACACCCCACTCACAGTAATGGACAGACCATTTGAGCAGAAGATCAACAAGGAAATAAGGGCTGTGAATGACACATTGGACTAGATGGACTTCACAGATATATACAGAGCATTCCATCTGAAAGCAACAGAATACACATTTTTCTCAAGTGCACATGGAACATTCTCCAAAATAGATAACATAGTGGGTCACAAATCAGGTGTCAACCAATACAAAAGATTGGGATTATTCTCTGCATATTTTCAAACCATAATACTTTGAAACTTGAACTGAATCAGAAGAGGAAATTTGAAAGGAACTTAAAACACTTGAAGGTTAAGAGCATCCTACTAAAGAATGAATGGGTCAACCAGGAAATTAAAGAAGAATTAAGAAAATTCATGGAAACTAATGCAAGCTGGTACTGCCACTCTGGAAAACAGTATGGAGTTTCCTCAAGAAGCTAAAAATAGAGCTACCCTACTATCCAGCAATTGCACTACTAGGTATTTACCCTAAAGATACAAATGTCGTGATCTGAAGGGACACTTGCACTCCAATGTTTATAGCAGTAATGTCCACAATAGCCAAATATGGAAAGAGCCAAGATGTCCATCGATGGATGAATGGATAAAGAAGATGTGATATATCTATATCTATCTATATCTATATCTATCTCTATATAAAAAGTATTTAATACTAATCCATCTCTAAATCCTCTGAAAAATTGAAGAGGAGGGAATGCTTCCAAACTAATTTTCCAAGGCAAACATTTTCCTGATACAGAAACCAGACAAGGACACCACAAAGAAGAAAATTACAGGACAATATCCCTGATAAAAATAAATGTAAAAATCCTTAACAAAATATTAGCAAACCAAATTCAACAATACATTAAATGCATTATATACTATGATCCAGTGAGATTTAATCCAGGGATGCAAAGATGGTTCAACATGCAGAAATCAATCAATGTGATACCCCATATTAACAAAATAAAAGATAAAAATCATACAATCATCTCAATAGATATAGAAAAAGCATTTGACAACATTCAACATCTATTTTTGATAAAAACATTTAACAAAGCAGATATAGAGGGAATGCACCTAAACATAATAAAAGCCATATATGACAAATCCACAGCTAATATAATCAATAATGAAAAGCTGAAAGATTTTCCTCTAATATCAGGAATAAGACAAGGATATCCACTCCCCCACTTTTATTCAGCATAGTTTTAACAGTCCTAGACATAGAAATTAGGCAAGAAAAAGAAATACAAGACATAAAATTTGGAAAAGAAGAAGTAAAATTGTCACTATTTGCTGATGACATGATACTATATATAGAAAACCTAAAGAATCCACCAAAAACTGTTAGAACTTATTATACATGAATTTAGTAAAGTTGCAGGATACAAAATTAGTACACAAAAACCTGTTGCATTTCTATATACTAATAAAGAATTTTAAGAGAAAAATTTAAAAAATAATCCCATTTACAATCACATCAAAAAGCATAAAGTACCTACAAATAAATTTAACCAAAGAGGTTAAAGATGTATATATTAAAAAATATAAGTCATTGATGAAAGAAATTGAAGAAACACAAATCAATGGAAAGATATTCTGTGCTCATGGATTGGAAGAATAAATATTGTTAAAATGTCCATACTACACAAAGCAATCTACAGATTCAATGCAACCCCTATCAAAATTCTAATGACATTTTCCAAGTATCTAGTACAAGTAATTCTAAAATTTATACGGAACCACAAAACGCCCTGGATAGCCAAACAATCTTGAGAAAGAACAAAGCTGGAGGTATCACCCTTCCTGATTTCAAACTATACTACAAAATTATAGTAATCAAAACAGTATGTTACTGACATGAAAACAAACACATAGATCAATGGAACAGAATAGAGAGTGCAAACATAAACCCACAAATATATGGTCAACTAATTTATGACTAAGGAACTAAGAATATGCAATAGGGAAAGGACAGATTCTTCAATAAATGGTATTGGGCAAACTGGACAGGTACCTGTGAAAGAATGAAACTGTATCACTATCTTACACCATATTCAAAAATCAACTCAAAAGAGATTAATGACTTGAATGTAAGACCTAAAACCATAAAACCCCAAGAAGAAAACATAGGTGGTAAGCTCCTTGACAACAACTTTAGCAACATGTTTTTGGATCTGGCACCAAAGGCAATGGAATTAAAAGCAAAAATAAATAAAGGGAACTATATCAAACTAAAAAGCTTTTCACAGTGGAGGAAACTCAACAAAACTAAAAGGTAACATACTGATTGAGAGAAGATATTTGCAAATTATATATCCAATAAGGGATTAATATCCAGAATGTATGAAAACTCATACAACTCAATAACAACAACAACAAAGAAACAAAGAAACAATTTCATTAAAAAAATGGACAGAGGATTTAAATAGGCATTTTTCCAAAGAAGACATACAGATGGCCAACAGGCATATAAAAATATGCTTAGCATCGCTATTTATCAGGGAAATGCAAATCAAACCCACAAGGAGATATCATTTCATACCTGTAGAATGGGTATTATCAAAAAGTCAAGAAATAACAAGTGTTGGTGAGGATGTGGAGAAAAATGAACCCTTGTGCACTGTTGGTGGGATTGTAAAATGGTGTAGCCACTATGGAAAACAGAATGGAGGTTCCTCAAAAAATTAAAAACTACCATGTGATCCAGAAACCCCATTACTGGGTATCTGTCCAAAGAAAACAAAAACACTAATTAAAAAAGATACATATACCCCTATGTTCATTGCAGCATTATTTACAATAGCCAAGATATGGAAACAACCTAAGTGTCCATCAATGGATGAATGGACAAAGAAGATGTGATACACACACACACAATGGAATATTAGTCAGCCATAAAAAGTAAAATATTGCCATTTGTGACAACATGGATGAAACTTGATGGTATTATGTTAAGTGAAATAAGTCAAACAGAAAGACAATTACCACATGGTTTAACAGATATGTGGAATCTAAAAAGCAAAGCAAACAGAACTCAGACTCATACATACAGAGAACAGATTGGTGGTTGACTGAGGGGAGGAAGATTGGGAGGAATGGTTGAAAGGGATCAATAAGTAAAATTTCCAGTTATAAAATAAGTAAGCTGTGGGGAGTATAATAATATTGTATTAACTTTGTGTGGTAACAGATGGTAAGTAGATTTAATGTGGTGATCATGTTGTACACTTGAAACTAATATATTGTATGTCATTTATACTTCCATAAAAAAGAATAGATTAAACAAATAGACTTATAACAGGTGAAGAGATTGCATTAGTAATAAAAAATATACCCACAAATAAAAGCCCAGGTCCAGATGGCTTCACTGATGAATTCTACCAAACATTTACAAAATAATTATTACCAAATCTTCACAATAAGAGAAGTCAGAGATTAGTAAATTCTGTGAGATTTAGCCCATTTCTTTTTATCTTTTGTAGCAAAATTAATTCCTTGGTTGAATATGATTTTGGTGATTTTTTGTGTGGCACTATTCAGATAACTAAGACATGCTTATGCTGACAGAAGTGGTATGGACAGTAAAGGCAATTCTTTATCTGATATGCATATCTATTACTGTAAGGAGAAATATTCTGACTCCTCTGTGAAAGAAGGGTTCCAGTAATCAATTTACCACTTGGCAGGTAGTTGGCTGCACCAGGAAGTGTTGCCAAATACATGGGTCAGCATTGTCCTCTGCTGTGGGAGTTTTGGACAGCTGGCAGTGGCAGTAGCCAGGTCAACCTTGGTAATAGGAAGGCAATGTTGTGGAGCCCAGTCATAGTATCCAACTTGGTCACCATGACAGTGTATGGACCCATGGAGTTTCAGATGGAGAGTAATATCTTCAGGAACTGTACTTAGTGGATTATGCCTAGGATCCTCATACACATCTAGTTTAGGTGATTTAGATGATGAGATTTCAACTTTTGAGCTAATGCTGTAATGAGATGAGATTCTTGTGAATATTGGGAGAAGGTGAAGATGTTTTGCATTTGGGAAAGAAATGAATCTTCAGGAATCAGAAGGTGGATTGTGGTAGGCAGAATTTTAAGATCGCCTACCAAATTGCCAGCTGGTTTGCATACATACCTTCTTCCAGTTATTTAATCAAGCACTAATCCATGTGTTTCTGTGAAGCCATCTGCAGATATAATTAGTGTCTCAAATCAGTTGACTTTAACATAGGAAAATTATCTAGGTGGCCCTGACCTAATCACATCACCCCCCCCCGCTTTTTTTTTTTTTTTTTTTTTTTTTTAGAGAGGGAAGGGGAGGGAGAGAGAGAATCTTAAGCAGGCTTCATGCCTAGCACAGAGCCCAATGTGGGACTTGATCTCACAACCCTGAGATCATGACCTGAGCCAAAATCAAGAGTCAGATTGATTCCCCCCAGGCACCCCATATTATCCCTTTAAATAGGGGTCTAGAGTCAGATACAGAGAAGTCAGAGATTAGAAGCATGAGAAAGAGTCAATGTGCTGTTATGGGCTTGAAAATGGAGCAAGCCTTGTGGTAAAGAATGTAAGCTTTTAT
The DNA here is from genome assembly GCF_011800145.1 of Mirounga leonina. NCBI lineage: Eukaryota > Metazoa > Chordata > Mammalia > Carnivora > Phocidae > Mirounga > Mirounga leonina. Next base: position 1,354,449 of record NW_023270121.1, on the reverse strand, counting down.
AAGCTGAAAACAGCTCAGCTGTTAGCCAGTAAAAATATGCAGTACCACAGTCCTATAGCTGCAAGGTACTGAATTCTGAAAACACCTTGATGTCAGCCTGGTGAGAGCCTGAGCAGAAAGCACAATCATACATTGCAAGACCTCTGGCCTACAGATGTGTGAACTAATAAATGAATGTTTTGTTAACCTCAGTGTGTCGTAATTTGTTGTGCAATAGTAAATTATTATATCATGGGATACAAAATCTGCACTGTTATTAATTTTCTAATTTAAATTTTTCCAAAGTCCCTGATCAATCTTTTAATCATTGCATATTGGTCAGAGTAGATCCATACCTACAGCCATGAAGAGTTATATACAAAGACCCATATGAACCACATAGCATTCCACCTACTGGTAGCATGTTTCTTTCCCAGTGTTTTTCTGAGTCATTCCTGAGTGGGGTTATAGTGCAGCAGACATCCATTTACATCTACTATCAACATACCAAGAAGATACATCCACAAACTGGATCATTGTTTTATCCCTCTTCTAACTGGTTATGAGGAACTCCCATGAGGCCATACATGATGGTTGAGAGATAAAGACAATGAAATAGCAGGAATTGGTATCATGTAGTTTACTTGTGCCATTTTTATGTACCCAAGTCCAGTCTTTTAACCCATTTGCCAGTGCTCACACAAAACTTTACTATTCAACAGAGTAAATAGAAACAAATTCATAATGGATGTCTCATTCATACAGAAAATTAATACCTCATGGCCAGGTGTTAAGTCTCTACGAGGGTCTGGCAGCAAGTGAGCACCTTCTCAAATGGAGACTAATTGCTGAAAGAAGAGGGCACGGTTTGCTCAAAAACCCTAGGAGTGTGTTTTTTTAATTCTATTATTGGGGATTTTTAAGGCTGCATAGACTCTGTATAGCAAGAATATAATACAGTTGGGTCTGCAGGGTCATGAGGCTGAAGTCTCAGAGAAACTTGCACTATAGCCTGGACCTACTGTAGATCTTTTTCTTGCTCTGGGTACCACTTAAAATTGGAAACCATATGGAGTCCAAGCACAAAACCAATATGATATATGTTGTCTCTAAAATCTAAGGCCCTGATTCCCACAGGCTAACTGGAGAAAGATCACCTGCAGGTAGCTCAACTGTTATCCCTCCATGGCAGCTCCTTAGCCTGGCCTCCCACTGGCAGACATACTGTTCCTTTATGATGCTGTACTCCTGTGGCATACACAGAGTCCTCCACTGGGTCCCTTTACAGCACATATACCACAGTTGTTTAGTTTCACTTTACAGAGCTTGTCTTCCTGGGGTTGAGAAGTTCCACTCTGTCCAGCCCAGGAGCTCTCCTTGGTGCTGGTAAACACTGTTAGACAATTAAAATTATTTGTCCAAAGTTAATTATGTAGATAGGGGCTAAGCTTGGGAAAAAACTTAGGGTTCCCAAATTAGTCCTTATTATCTATGCTTTTATTAAATACCTACTATTTGTCAGGTACTGTGTTGCGCACTAGGGTTACAAATATGAAATGGGCTGGATAAGTTTTGAGATGCAAAGAATCCAATAGTGTTTCTCAGTTTTTTAAAACCACAGCCCACAGTTAGAAATATATTTTTGTATCACAACTCATGTTACACACACACACACACACACACACATCTGAAACACAAATTTCATATAATATTCACCATACCTGCAATTTGATATTTTCTATTTGCCTTTATTCTATCTTATTTCCTTAACAATTTGCAAGTCTTGATTCACTGAATTAAATTCAAGACTTACCAATGCATGGGAAAGTGGTAACTGCAGTCTGACAAACATGGGTCTATTTAATAATCTGTGATGTGTATCTTATATGGTGCATATATTTATACTTTCAGGTACATATTTTATGGGAAGGTGGGAGTGGAGAGCCTGAAAAGAGTCTCCATCTAAGCCAGTGGTTCTCAAACTTAAATGTGCATAGGGATCACCTGGGGGTCTTGTTAAAATGATCCTAACTCAGTAGGTCTGAGGTAAGGTGAGATTCTGCATTTCTAATTAACTCTCAAGTGATATTGATGAGCTGGTCCATGCACCACATGTTCACCAATAAGGATCTAAAAATAAAATATATTTAAGGGTTGGCTGAATTGCTAAATTGGGGCCTGAAAAGTTTCCTGGGCGATAACTCAACCTAGGAAAGAGTTTGCAGATATTAACCTGTAAGAATAGCACAGCTTTTTTTAAAAAAGCTTTTATTTATTTATTTTTATTTATGAAAGAGCATAAGTGGGGGGAGGGGCAGAGAGACAAAAATACTCCCCACTGAGCCCTGGACCCAACGTGGGGTTCTATTCCAGGACCCTGAGATCATGACCTGAGCTGAAGTCAGACACTTAACCAACTGAGCCACCCAGTCACCCTAGCACAGTTTTATCATACAGATTTTTTTTCCTGGTCTAGCCTGCAATATCTGAATTTGATGAGGATATTCATGTATGCAAAAACACACACAAAAAAAACACATAAAACACCATTGCAAGTAGCACTGGTGGGATATTCACAGGTAACTGAATAACTATAACTCAAGTGGGGAAAGAGCTTTATTCACACTTCTATAAGGGTCAAGGGTAGGTGGGCATTGGCTCTAGAGAAATTGATAGGGCTTTGGCACCTAGGCCTCCAGATCATTAGACAGTATCAGTAATAAGTACAGAACCCAGGAGAAAGGGCACAGTGCCCAGCAGACATGGAAGTATCCAGGAGACAATGACATTCATCTTCTAGCTGCCTAGATTTGTTACTGGGCACAGGTGAGACCTTCAGTCCCGCTCCAAGTGTCTGATTCCATCCATATACCTGCTGCTGCATGGGAATGGTGTGGGAGCCTCCCCCCCGCCCCGCCCCCACACAAGTATCTGGTAGAGGCTGGGTTACAACAGAGCTCACATACTCAGTACCTCTAATCCACTTGGCAGGCCCACGAAGCAAGTAATATCCCCATTTCACAGATGACTACATTGACCTTTATAGCAGTGGGTCTGTTATAATTGTCAGGTTGATTCTTCTAGCTATTAGTCCTAGAAATGTGAGTTTTACTTATTATTGTATGTTCTGACAACAGGAATTTTAAGTGTCTTCACTGCCCTCTTAAACTCACAGAACAGTTCAATCACTTACCATGTTTTCTTTTCTGATTTTAGTTATTTTTTAATTATGACAAACATAATTCATATATTTAGGAAAAAGAGATGAGTGACCAAATAAAAAGAATCACACATGGTGGGAGCCATAGGATGGTAGAGGACTCAGAAGGAGCAGCAGTGCTCACCGACATGGTTACAACTAGGGGAAGACATGGGGTTGGGCATGTCTGCTGAGGAATGCCATGGAAGTACCTAACCATGAGGTGATTGAACTCATTTTTGAGTATGGGTGAGTCCTATTTTGGCTACCATGCAGGAAAAACCATTGCTTACTTTTTAGTGTAACACACTTTCAGAGTTTTCTCTGTGCACGAATGCATTATGTAAATATTATATTCTTACAAAAAAAATGGGCTGATACTGCATATGGGGTTCTGAAAGTGGTTTTATCTTTATTGTTATTTTGGAATGTACCATGAACATCTTTTCCATGCACATGGATGAAAATTCCCTACTGAAAGGCAGAGAGCATTATAGTTGGATCAAAAGGCTGCTGGTAACAAGAGTGACACCTAAAACAAAATATCAGCTTAAGGTTAAAGCACATAGCCTGGCAAATGCCTGCCAGGGAAAGCAGCGGCAGCAATATTCTCATCAGAGAAAACAAAATTGAAGGCCAAAGGCATTAAAGATATGGGATATCATGTAAGCCTCTTTGGCCCCTACCTCCACCCCTCACCCCCCTGACACCCCGTTGCCCCCTTGGGGCAAACGGATCCTGTACATCTCTTTGCATCCAATGAAAACCACCCATTTTCTGTTTTTTCCTTAGCTCTTCCTGAGCCCTTGACATATCTCCACATTCTCTCATCATCTCCTCACTGCCCAAGTGCCTTTCCTGTAAGTCCTCCTGATAGTCCTTGGGGGAATCATCTGTCTCCCTGTCTGTTTTTCTTTTTGCTTTCCTGGGCACGTAATCTTCAGCGGGGCGCTTCTCAGCAGCCCGTGGCTCACTCTCAGGCTTTGCCAGGGATTCTGGCTTGCCCTCACCGTGTGGTTTTCCCTCATTTTCAGACTTGCCCTGCTTTTCTTGCTTTCCCTCATCTTCTGGTTGTCCCTCATCATCTGGCTGTCCCTTATTCTGGAGCTTTCCCTCATGCCCTGGCTTCCCCTCCACTTCCAGCTTTTCTTCCTCATCTGATTTTCCTTCATCTTCAGGCTCTACGTCATCTTCTGGCGTTCCCTCGATTTCCAGCTTTCCTTCATTTTCATTGTAGAGTTTTTCCATGTTGAGATTTTCCCTTCTTTTCCTTGTCCTGCGGGGTAGGGTGGGATAGGGGGTTAAGAGAAGTCAAAAGAGACAAGGGAGACTGAGGACGTGGAGGTGGAGTGCAGGTGCTGATGGTACTGGCATCCTTCCCCTTGGCTGGGTTCCCCTGACCTGCCCAAGCCCTCCAAGGGTGTCTTCTGCCCACCCTTTACCCCACAATTCATCCCACAGGTGAGAGCCAACCATTTCCCTGGCAGGCCCTTTGCACCATCCCTCGGTGTGGCCGGGTGGGTGCAATATACATGGTGGTGAGATGAGCAGTGGGACCTTCAAATTCTGCCCAAACTGTGCCCTCCGCACCCTCCCCCCACCGTTCCTGTCCAGTGCCCCTCCTCCCTTTCACTCACCTGCAGGGATTCTGGACAGGTTCCTCCTCCTTTTCTAGCCTTGCAGAGTGCTGGGGACAGACACAGAGACCTGCAGACAGAGAGAAGACGGGCAGGGCCTGTGCACTCAGCCTACTGAGGTTTCTTTCCCGAATCTGAGTCCTACTCAAGCAACATTTCCCTCTCCTACCTCCCCCGCATCCCAGCCGCCATTAATTTTCAGGCCTCAGACTCCAGACCAGGATGCTTTCCAAATGGTTTGGGTCTCTGTGTCTCCCTCCCCCGCAGGCAAGCCGCCCACCCCCACCCCCTTTCCGCGGAGGTCAGTATTTCCTTTTAGGTGCAGAGTGTGAGAGGGGGTTATTTCTAGAATATGCCTACATTTCACTGTCGCACTGCGGGGGCGTCTCCTCCCATTTCAGGTCCAAAAATGCATGGAGGGCGCACAGGAGGGGCGTCGAGGAGGCGGCGGGGTGCTCTCTCCCCACCTGCCCACGTCCGCGCTGCATCCCCCTCCCCACCGACCTCCCGGACCCCTCCCCACCCCGCGCTGCTCACGGATCCTACTGCCATCCACCTCCACCCCAGCCCGGGGCCGCCAGCAGCGCCCACCTTCACACTGACCTGCTCGCCGAAGCCCGCTCGCCCCTCGCCCGCCGCCCGGGCAGCTCAGGGAGCTGGTTCCGCGCGGGCGACGGGAGCGGAGGGCGCAGGGACCGGACCGCAGGGCGGGCGAGCGGGCGGGCGCGGGGGCTGCTGCCCACGTCGGCGCCCAGCCGGTCACGTGAGCGCCGCGTCACCCGAGCTCGGTCCCCCACCCCGCCCCCTCACCCCCATCCCCAAGGGACCGAGCAGCCGCACACGGTGGGGGGCGGGGTGGCAAAGGGGGAATCAAGGCGAGAGCAGGAGCCCGGAGGCTTCCCGACCGCAGGTGCTTCACCTGGCGCATCTCAGGTCCTCGCACAGCATCCCTCTGCGAGGTACGTCATTGCCAGGTGTGACCGCTGATCACAGGGACGGTACCCGACTTTGCCAGGAGCGCTCAGCAGCTGAGTCCCACAGGCTGCTTTCAAGAGCGGCTCTGCCTGACTCCAGAGCCCAGGTAGTAGTGCCCACCGGGAAGCGGCGCTGCCACCTTGAGTAGCTGTGTTCCTGGGCCTCTTCTCTCAGTCCACACGTTCTCTCTCCCTGAGAGATTTCTGTTCATTTCCCTCTAAGCACAGATGATTCTCAAATCTCCATCTCCAGGCTATTTCCTCCCCTTAGCCCCAGACCCTTTTTGCCAACTGTCTATTGGATACCACTGCTTGAATGTCCCCGACGGACCTCAAAATCCATATACCCCAACCTGCTTTCAGCAACTTCCTTCTCACCTTCTCCCTTCACTTCTCTTCACACTTGAAACTTGCACTCCAATATTTGACCTGTTCTCATGTAGAATGTCAGCTAAAAAAGAAAGCATTAAAATATTCTTTTAAAATGTATCACAGATGAACAGATCTATCGTAAATCTTGGTCTACAACAGTCTTTATCATTAACCCTTTGTCCCTCTTTTCTTTCCTTTCCTCCCCTTTATTTTTTTCCCCTTCCCTTCCCTTTCCTCTTTCATACCGTGAAACCACCACCCAACTCAAAAACTAGAAAACTGCCAAAACTATATTGTTACAGTGTAACACCATATACTTGGTTTTGACATTGTGACTATAATGTGTCTTGGTTTGGATCATGTTTATCCTGACTGGAGTTAACTGAACTTCTTGTATGCATAGATTAGTGTGTCCCCTTATGAGTAATTTTTAGCTTTTATTTGTTCAAAAATTCTTTCTTCCTGTTTCTTTTTTCTCCTTCTGGGATTCCTATCATGCGTATGTTAAGTATGCTTCATTGTGTCTCCTGGTTCTTTTAGGCTTTGCTAATTTTTCTTCATTCTTTTTACTTTTTGCTCCTCAGACTGGATAATCTCAATTGATCTATCTTCAGGGTAACTGATTCTTTCTTCTGCCTGCTCAAATATGCTGTCAAAACCCTCTAGTGAGGTTTTCACTTCAGTTATTTTCAGCTCCAGAATTTCTATTTGGTTCCTTTTTATAATTTCTATCTCTATATTCTATCTTTCTGCTGATAGTTTATATTTGCTGAGGCATTTTCCCCTCATTTCCTTAGTCTTTTGCCTATGGTTTCCTTTAGCTCTTTGAGCGTATTTAAGAAAGTTGATCTAAAATTTTTTTCTAGTTTGTCCAATACATGAACTTTCTTATACTCAGTCTAATAATTTTTTTCTTTCCTGGAAATAGACCATACTTTCTTGTTTCTTCATATGCCTCACAATTTGTGTTGGAACCTAGATGTTTTGTATATTAGAAAATGTCAACTCTGTAAATTAGATCCTCCCACTTTCCAGGGTTTGTTATTGTTCTTTATTGTTGGTTCTTTCTTTGTTTAGTGACTTTTTAAAATATATTTTTTTAATTCTCTAGTCTTTGTCATGTGTGGCCACTGAAATCTGTGCCATATTAGCTCAGTAATCAATTGGTATTTGGACAGAGTTACTTTAAATGTCTAGAGCCAGGCGCCTGGGTGGCTCAGTTGGTTAAGCGACTGCCTTCGGCTCAGGTCATGATCTTGGAGTCCCTGGATCGAGTCCCGCATCAGGCTCCCTGCTTGTCAGGGAGTCTGCTTCTCCCTCTGACCCTCCCCCCTCTCATGTGCTTTCTCTCTCTCTCATTCTCTCTCTCTCAAATAAATAAATAAAATCTTTAAAAAAAAATAAAAATAAAAAATAAATGTCTAGAGCCAACAGAAGAAAAATACTTTCCCAGTCTTTGCAGATGAGCTCTGAGTTGAGGTATTTTTAATGCTTTACTTTCTGCTTGTGCAGACCTTAAGGCCAGCCCAAGGTTAATGTTTAGGGTCTTCTCTGGCCTTTTCTGAGCATGTGTCCAACCTTGGGTATGGACATATACTATTTGATTCCTTAGTATATGTGAGTTTTTAAAGTGTTTTTCCTCCATGTATGTCTTTTCCCCAACTTCTCATACTTACACTTCTCAATCTGTCTATTGTTTATCCCAAATGTTGTTCCTTGCCCCAGGCTGTTTGTGGTAGGCAGACAATTTAAAATTTCTTACCACAAACAGCAGCCTCTTTTTTCACCAAATTTCCCCCTCGTTGTTACAATTTTTATTTTACTAGATTCCAGAATTCTACAAAAGTTGATTCTGATACTTTTTGCCAGCTTATTAGTTGCTTTTGGGAGAGGGGTCAAGTCCCAGAATTCCATTGCCATTTTCAGTAAGGTTACTTTTCTTTCTATTCCTATTCCAATTTGTCAGTGTTGGTAGTTTGTGTCTTTATTGGAATTTGTCTCTTTCATCTATCTTGTCTTACTTATTGTCATACAGCTGTTCATAGTATTACTGTATAATGCTTTGTGAACCTTTAGAGTTAAGAGTCATGTCCCCTCTTTCATTCCTGATTTTAATAATTTGAATCCCTATCTTTTTTTTCTTGGTAGGTCTAGCTATAGCATTGCCAGGTTTTTTTTTTTTCCTTATATTTTCAAAGAACCAGCTTTTGGTTTTAGTGATGTTCTCTATTGTTTTACTCTTTTCTATTCCATTTTTTTCACTCTAATCTTTACTATTTCCTTCCTTATGATTTCTTTGGTTTTAAGCTGATTTTTTCTAGCGATTTAAGGTGAGAATTTAAATTATTGATTTGAGATTTTCATATTTTTAATATAAGGATTTACAACTATAAAATTCCCTCTAAGCACTGCTTAACTACATCCCATAAGTTGCGGTATGTTGTGTTTTCATTTTTATTCATCTCAAAGTAGTTTCTAATTTCCCTCATGATTTCTTCTGATTAAATGTAAACACACTGTTTAATTTCTACATGTTTGTAGATTTTTCAGATCTCCTTATGTTTTCAATTACTAACTTAATTCCATTATTCTCAGAGAATATTATTTGTATGATTTCACTCCTTATAAATTTATATGGTATTTTATTATGGCCTACTGTATGGTCTATCCAAGAGAAAGTACCATGGGTGCTTGACAAGAATGTGTATTTTGATGCTGCTTGGAGTATTTTATAGATGTCTGTTATTCTAGTTGGTTTGGTTTTATTCAATTGTCTTATTTTCTTTTCCTTTTTTTTAAGATTTTATTTATTTACTTTTGAGAGAGAGAGAGAGAGAGAGAGAGAGAGCACAGGTGGGGGTGGGGAGGGAGGGGCAGAGGGAGAAGCATACTCCCTTCTGAGCAGGGAGCCTGATGTGGGACTCGATCCCAGGACCCTGGGATAATGACCTGAGCCAAAGGCGGGCACTCAACTGACTGAGCCACCCAACTGTCTTATTTTCTTGTTGACACTCTTCCTACTTGTTCCATCAAGTTTTTAAAGTGTCATTTTGAAGTCTCCAGTTGCTATCATCAAATTGTCTGTTTTTCCCCTTTTTTTCTGGCAGTTTTTGCTTCATGTATTTTGACATTTATATATGTTTACACATGTTTTAATATATTCCTAATGGGTTGACCTTGTCATTATAAAATACCTTTCTTGTCGAATAATATTTTTTTGTCCTAAAGTCTATTTTGCCTGATATTAAAATAACCACTACTCTTTTCATTACCCTTTGCTGGTATATATTTTCCATCTTTTCACTTTCATTCTATTTATTTCTTTGAATCTAAAGTGTTTCTCTTGTAGAGAGTATGGAGTTGGATTATGCTTTTTTGCCCCATTCTGCCAATTTCTGCCCTCTGACCGGAGTGTTTAATCAATTTGTATTTAATGTAATCATGGATAGGGTAGGATTTACATCTGCCATTTTACTATTTGTTTTCTATATGTCTACTGTCTTTTTTGCTGCTTTATTTCTCCACTATTTCATTCTTTTTTTAAAAGACATTTTTAGTATGCCATTTTAATTCTCTTGTTGTTTTTTAGAAGATTTAAAAAATCATTTTCTTAGTGGTTGCCCTAGGGATTAAAATTAACATCTTAAAACAATCTAATTTTGTCATTTTTAACTTAATTTCAATAGTATTAAAAGGTTTGTTCTAAAATATCTCCATTCCCGGGCGCCTGGGTGGCTCAGTCAGTTAAGTGGCTGCCTTCAGCTCAGGTCATGATCCCAGGGTCCTGGGATCGAGTTCCACATCAGGTTCCCTGCTTGACAGAGAGCCTACTTCTCCCTCTCCTCCCTGCTCATGCTCTCTCTCACTATCTCTGTCTGTCTGTCTCTCAAATAAATAATAAATAAAATCTTTAAAAAAATAAAAAATAAAATATCTCCATTCCCTCCTTGCTCCTTTGTGCTATTATTGTCATAGAAACTACACGTTTAGCCATCGCATACCCATAAACACTGTTTTATAATTATTGTTTTTATGCAGTTTTCCTTTAAATCAATAGGAAAGAGTCACAAACATACATTTATACTGTCTGTATTAATTTTTTACTGCTGCTGTAACAAAGTACCACAAAGTTCATGGCTTAAACAATAGAAGTTTATTCTCTTACAATGCTGGAGGTCATAAATTTGAAATAATTTTATGGGGTTTAACCAAGGTATTAACAGGGCAATACTGTCTTGGAAACTTTAGGGGAGCATCCATTTCCTTGCCTTTTCCAACGTCTAGAGCTGCATTTCTTGATTTATGTCCACTTACTCCATCTCCAAAGCCAGCAACATAGCATATTCAAATGTTTCTGCTTCCATCATCACATTGCTTTCTTCCTCTTCAATGTCAAATTTCCTTCTGTCTTTCTCTGATAAGAACACTTGTGATTGCTTTTGGGCCCCACCCAGAAAATCCAGTATAATCTCTCCATCTTGAGATCCTTAACTTTATCACACCTGCATGAGTATCTGTGGGGAGACCATTACTTAGCCAACCACTTTGTCTTTTATATTTACCTATTTTAGTTACCTTGCCAGTGGTCTTTATTTCTTAATGTGGATTCAAGTTACCATCTAGTGTCCTTTGATTTGAGCCTTAAGGACTCTGATTAATATTTCTTATAGAACAGTGAAACTGTTTAAAAATTCTCTCAGTATTTGTTATCTGAGAATGTCTTTATTAATACTTAATTTTTAAAGGAGAATTTGTTGGTTGAGAAATCTTTTTTTTTTTAAAGATTTTATTTATTTATTTGAGAGAGAGAGAATGAGAGACAGAGAGCACGAGAAGGAAGAGGGCAGAGGGAGAAGCAGACCCCCCTGCTGAGCAGGGAGCCCGATGCGGGACTCGATCCCAGGACTCCAGGATCATGACCTGAGCCGAAGGCAGTCGCTTAACCAACTGAGCCACCCAGGCGCCCGAGAAATCTTGATTAATATTCATTTTCTTCTGCATTCTGAAGATGAATTCTCACTGTCTTCTGATCTCCATGATTTCTGATTAGAAGACCATTGGAGATAAGTGTTTTTCATCAAATATGAGAAGTTTTGGTTATTGTATTTTCAAATGTATTTCCTTGTTGCTTTCTTTTTCTCATCTCTTTCTGTGATTCCTGTTATATCTATGTTGGTATACTTGATAGTGTCCCAAGGTTCTGTGTCTCTATATGCTCTCATTAATTTTTCTTTCATTTTTCAGACTTGAAATCTTTATTTACCTATTTTTAAGTTTAATGATTCCTTCTTCAGCCAGCTCAAGTGAATTTCTCATTCCAATTATTTTCTGTTTAATGGGGAAAAGACTATCTTTTCAATAAACAGTGCTGGGAAAACTGGATATCCACATGCAAAAGAATGAAGTTGGGCACTTACCTTACACCACTTACAAAAAGTTAACTCAAATGGATCAAAGAATTCAACATAAGAACTAAAACTGAAAATCCTGGAAGAAAAAGGTCGGAAAAACTTCATGTCATTGGATATGGCAATGATTTCTTGAATATGATACTCAAAGCATAGGCAACAAAAGAAAAATAAGATAAATTGGTGCTATGGACTGAATGTGTTCCACCAAAATTCACATATTGAAGCAGGCTAGAAAAAGCCAATGTTGCCTAAAGGATTGTTAAACTCGATTCTGGTGAGGGCTCAGAAAGGAAAGAAGAGTGTTAGAAATAAAGTGTTCATCTTCTTAGAGAGTAATACATAAATAATCATGTATAGAATGTTGGTAGTAATATGGATGGTAAAGGCCATTCTGTTAGGTCTCAGAATGAAGAACATATTATTGGACAATGGAGAAAAGGCAACCCTTGTTATTAGGTGGTAAATAACTTGGCTGAATTGTGTTCATATTTGAGTGTTTTGTAGAAGGTAGAACTTGCAAGCAACAAAAATGGATTTTTAGCTGAGGATATTTCTAGGAAAAGTGTTGGAGGAGCATCTGGGTTCCTCCTGACTGCTTATCATACAATGTGAAAAGAGAGAAGTGATTGAAGAAGGAATTGTTAAGCTAAAAGGAACCAGAGCTTAAGGATTTGGAAAATCCTTGGTCCACCCAAATTGCAAAAAAAATTAGAAAGCAAGTTCTAAGAGTATGGTGGAACAATCATTTGATAAGGAGATTAGTATGGGTATGAACCACAGTCCTAATCAGCCACCCCAGCAGAAACACTGCCAATTTGAACTGAAGAGAACAAAGATGTGGTGGAATGAAGGAAGATTTTCAATTTCTTATATTCTTCAGGACAGGATAATAACCCTATTCTGTTATGAACTTGCACTATTCAAGAAAAGGAAAGAATGGCCATGAAGATGATTCAGAGATTATCAAGGCCACCATCTTCAGTATTGATAGGTTAGATGGTCTCTAACAAAAGCCATGGTAGGCCAAAACCAAGGAGCACAGCTCCCACCTGGCAGACCACTGGGGATTTGTTCCCCACCTATCAGAACTGATATGTGGTTGGGGACCTTGAAGAGAGCTGATATGTGGGAAGGGCTACCACAGAGCTGTAGCATGGGCAGCAACCCTAGGAGCTACAGGAGTGATGTTGCCACTTCAGAGGGCCTGAAAGGCAGAAAATTAAACCGAAGAAGATTATTCTCATGCCTTAAGATCTGGGATTTGTCTTGCTAGGTTTTTGGACTTGCTTGGGACCCATCACCCCTTTCTTCTTTCCTGTTTCTCCCTTTGGAATGAAAATGTCTATCTTATGCCTGCCCCACCATTGTATTTTGGAAGCACATAACTTATTTGGTTTCATAGGTTCATAGTTGGAAAGTAATTTTGCTTCAGGATGAATTACACCTAGAATCTCACCCATATCTCATTTAGATAATATTTAGAAGTGATTTTGGACTTTTGACTTTAGAGTTTATGCTGGAATGAGTTAAAGCTTTTAAGGCTGTTGGGATTGAATTAATGTATTTTGCATGTGAAAAGGACATGACTATTGGGGGGCCAAGTTTGGACTACTATGGATTGAATGTTTGTGTCCTCCCAAAATTTATATGTTGAAACCCTAATCCCCAATGTGATGGTATTTGGGGATGGGATCTTTGGGATATAATTAGATCTAAATGAGGTCATAAGGGAGAAGCCTTTAGATGGGATCACTGTCCTTATAAAAAGAGGAAGAGACCAGAGTTCTCTCTCTTTCCAACATGAAAAGATCAGCAAGAAAGTGGCAATCTGCAAACCAGGAAGAGGGCTCTCACTGGACACTGAATTTTCCAGAACCTTGATCTTGGACATCTCAACCTCCAGAAGTGCAGGAATAAAATTTTTGTTGTTTAATACACCCAGTCTATTGCATTTTGTTACAGTAGCTCAAACTAATACAATTGTAATTAATCAAAATATGTTTTGTGCATCAAAGAACGCTATCAAGAGAGCTAAAAGGCAACCTACAGGATTGGGGAAAATATTTGCAAATCATATGTCTATTAAAGGAGACTATATAAAGGTCTCCTACAACTCAACAACAAAAAGAACCCAACTAAAAAATGGGTCAAGAACTTGAATAGACATTTCTTCATAGAAGATATGCAAATGGCCAAAGTATATAAAAAGATGCTCAACGTCACTATTAGAGAAATGCTAATCCAAACAACTGTGAGATATGACTTCACACCCATTAGGACGGCTATTATAAAAAAAAAAAACTCAGAAAACAATGTGTTAGTGAGGATGTGGAGAAAATTGGAACACTTGTACACTGCTGATGGGAATGTGAAGTGGTGCAGCTGCACCAACATGCTGTTTACTCAAAACAAAACAAAACAAAACAAAACAAAACAAAACCCAAAACATATCATTATCATATGTTCCAGCAATCCACTTCTGGTTATATACCTAAAATAATTGAGAGCGGAGGCTTAAATAGATATTTGTACTCCCATGTTCATAGCAACATTATTCACAATAGTCATAAAGTAGAAGCAACCCAAGTGTTCATTGAGAAATAAATGGATAAATAATATGTGGTATATACATTCAATAAAATATGATTCAGCCTTAAGAAGGAATAAAATTCTTCTACACACTATAATACAAGTGAACCTTGAAAATGTTATACTAAGTTAAATAAGCCAGACACAAAAAGACAAATACTGTATTATTCCACTTTTATAGGGGTCCTACAAATCAAATTTATACAGACATAAGGTAGAACAGTGGTTACCAAGGACAGTGGGAGATGGAGAATGGGAAGTTATTATTTAATGGGTATAGAGCTTCAGTTTGAAATGATGAAAAATTGCTGGAAATGGATAGTGGTGATTATTCCACAACAATGTGAATTTTTTTTTAAAGATTTTATTTATTTATTCATGAGAGACAGAGAGAGAGAGAGAGAGAGGCAGAGGGAGAAGCAGGCTCCCAAGGAGCAGGAAGCCCGATGCGGGACTTGATCCCAGGACCCTGAGATCATGACCTGAGCCGAAGGCAGACGCTTAACCATCTGAGCCACCCAGGCGCCCAACAATGTGAATTTAATGCTACTAAATTGTACACTTAACAATGATTAAAATGTAGATATTGCACTATGTATATTTTTCCACAATAAAAATTTAAAAAATGGACCATTTTAAAGTGAACAATTCAGTGGTATTTAGTGCATTCACAATGTTGTGTAGCCACCACCTTTATTTAGTTCCAAAACATTTCTATCACCCCAAAGTAAAACTACTTACTCACTAAGTAGTTTCCCTCCTTTACTCTTTCTACCCGGTCTCTGGCAATCACCAATTTGTGTTATATCCTGTGTTGGTCTTCTGATTCAGCCATAAAAAAAATACCACAGATTGGGTGACTTAACGGAAATTAATTTCTCACAGTTCTGGAGGTTAAAATTCCAAGATCAAGTTGTCAGCAGGTTTGGTTTCTCTTGAGGCCTCTTCCCTTGGTTTGTAGATGGCTGTCTTCTTGCTATATCTTCATATGACCCTTTTCTTTTGAGCAAACACTCTTGGTATCTCTTCCTTTTCTCAGGAGAACACTTATTTGATTGGGGCCCCACCCTTAAGACTTTATTTAACCTTATTTACTTCCTCAAAGACCCTATCTCCAGAATACAGTCACATTGGGGGTTAAAGCTTCAACCTATGAATTTGGGGAGAACACAATTCAGTACATAACATTCCACCCTCTGGCCACCCAATATTCATGTCCTCATATACAAAATAAAAAATATATTCATCCCATTCCAACAGCCCCCAAAGTCTTAACCTATTCCAGCATCAACTCCAAAGTCTCATCTATCTAAATTAAGTCTGGGTGGGACTAGAAGTATGATTCATCCTAAGGCAAAAATCCTCTTTAGCTGTGAGCCTGTGAAACTAAAGAATTTAAGTGCTTCCAAATAGATGGTGGGATAGGCATACAATATTCTCCTTTCAAAAGGGAGAAATCCAATATCATGAAGCTTTCTGCATGCTTTCTTCTAAGAGTTATAGTTTTAGCTCCTAGGTTTAGGTTTTTGACCCATTTTGAGTTAATTTTTGTAGATGGTGTAAGTTAAGGGTCCAACTTTCTTTTCATATGAATGTGCAGTGTTCCCACCACTTGTTGAAAAGTGGTATGTCCTTTCCCTATTGAATGTCCTTGGCATCCTTGTTGACAATCTTTTGACGAAGCATGTGTGGGTTTATTTTTGAGATGTCTATTTTATCCCATTGTCCTATATGTCTGTCATTATGTGAATACCACACTATTTTGATTATTGGAGCTTTGATAACAGTTGCACTGCAGTGAATGGTTTCTTTTGAAGAGCTTCCAGTGTTCCAGTGGGAGCATTACCCTGCCCACACATTAATTTCTGACTTCTGGTCTCCAGACCTGTGAGAGAATAACTTTGTATTGTGGTAATTTTGTTTGTTTACAGCAGCCACAGGAAACCAATACAAATGAGTATTTATGCTTATTTTCAACTTCCCACATTTTCCCTGAGACAAACAGATAAACACTCCCTCGTAATGGGATCAATTCAAAATGGCTAGGATGGACTCTCACAACAAAGGTTTTAAATTGGCAAGAGGAATGAAATTTTTATTCATTTTATTGTTTATATGTTACCCACATTGGAATGAGAGAAAAGCATTACATAGTCTTCAGCTGAGGAAATCATCTTTTTTAAGACATGTGAACCCTCCCCTTTAACTTTTATTTACAGTAGTGCTGTATTTTGCATAATGTTTAATATTTTTTACATAGTAAATACCAATCTTTCCCTTTATGGTTTCATCTTTTATTTTTCTAATGCTCAGATAAGCCTTCTCCTTTATGCTTTTTCCTGAATTCAGACTAACATATATCTATATTCTTTTAGTTATTTTATTGGTTTGTCCTTAATATACTTGAGATAAAAATGTATGCACAAGTAACAACCAAACTCTAGTGTGCAATAGAATCAGCTGGGAGTTTGTTAACATTGCAGTTACCTAGGCACCATTACTAAAGAGTATTCTTGGGTGAAGGGCCAGGATTCTGTATTTTAAACAAACTCCACATGTGATTCTGAAGCATTTGATACACTAGCAAACTTGAAGGAACACTCACATACACTACTTTTTTAAAAGATTTTATTTATTTATCTGACACAGAAAGAGAGAGCGAGCGAGCACTCTTGAGCACGAGCAGGGGGAGGGACAGAGGGAGAAGCTGACTCCCTGCTGAGCAGGGAGCCTGATGCAGGGCTCCATCCCAGGACTCTGAGATCGTGACCTGAGCCAAAGGCAGAGGCTTAACCAACTGAGCCACCCAGGCGCCCTCACATATACTATTTTAAAAGGATCTAATGTGTTGATTTGGGGGTATAACTCCTCCTCTTTGATATGTATTTCACAAGATCTATATTCTAGATAAATGAAATGAATTGCTTAGGGTCACACAGTCAATCAGGGGTAGTGCAGAGAAAATAAACCAGAGATACTTAGGTCACAAATTATACTCAGTTGTTCTAAATTCTACATGTACATCAGAATCATTGTGAGTTTTTACAATGTAATGATCCCTTGGTCTCATTTCCAATGAGTCTGATTCAACTGGTTGGGAGTGGATCCTGAGCTCCACTTCAAAATCTCAGGTGATTCAAACCTGCTGCCAAGGTTGAGAACCTATGTATTAAAGATAACAACATACAAGTAAGACAGTTGTCTCTTTAAAAAAGGCACAGTCTAGTGGAAAAATAAAGCCTGATATATATAGGTTAGTTAAGTCACTTAAAAAGTATTTTCATATATACATGGGGAGGGGAGTGCCCAAACTTTAACTAAAGCTGGGGACTTCACTTTAATTATCTAAGTCCAGAGATGTCTGATAAAGTTGTAGGATTTTGTGGGTGTGGAGTAAAACCTAGCTGCCTGAATTTTTTGCCAGTTCTTCAGGTGATTCTGATGCAGTTGGTCTGTGTAGCACAAGTTGATAAATGCTGACATGTAACATCACAGTAAGTCCATGTGTTGAAATTGTTGTGTAATGCTTTCTCTGTTGTGTTTCTTTTTCAATTACAAGCTACAGTCTGTAGGGAAAAGTTACTTGCCCATAAATGATCAGAGGCAAACCTGAGCCCAGATTGCAGGACTCTTGACTCAGCTATACTTAACTGTTGTACCCTGCAACTTACCAGTCTCTATGCTAGGATCCGAGGGTACCAGGACAAATTGGACAATATATTTACCATGAGAAAGGCACAGTCTACTTGGGGACCACTGAAGACTGGGTGATGGAAAATACTCTAAAACAAGGGTCCACCTACTAGATCTCTAGTCTCAGCCAGTTTCCAGTTGTTCTGTGATTATAGGCTTATTGGGCACAGCAAAAATCAGAGCAAAGGAAGAGGGAAACTCCTTTGGATCTATGTAGGTTAGTGTGAGTAAAGACTACGGGGGATTCTAGGGTTAGGATGGTATGGACATAAAGCCACCCCCACACCTGTGTATGTGTGGCGTGAAACCTGAGCAGTGTCTGCACAGAAAATGGAGTCAAGGAAATAGGCCATATTCATCAGAGGATGGAAAGGGTAATCCAACTTTGAACACACTATAATGAGTGGCACTCAAATTTATCTAGGGGAAGGGGATAAGGAAGAAAGTCTGAGAAAAACCATAAAGGGCTATCTGGATCCCTAAGCAGCACTAGGGAAGTACCCACCTGGATTCAGTATAACTACAAAGCAGGCAAGAGCATTCTCCACGTTTCTGAAAGGGCAAAATGGAAATACAGACCACTGAAGTTTCAAGAGAAATCAGTAGGTCTTTGTCACCTTTAGGACTCTAGCACATCAGCAGTGGTGGGGACCAGTGGAGGAAGCAAAACCTAACAGAAGGGAAGGAGTGCCTAGCAGTCATGGCATTACCTAGGGAAGGGAGACACAGAAGCCTAGGTATAGAAAGTTGTCACCCCGGGCTGCCTGGGTGGCTCAGTCAATTCGGTGTCTGACTTCGGCTCAGGTCATGATCTTGGGGTCCTGGGATGGAGCCCTGTGTCGGGCTCCCCACTTGGCAGGGAGTCTGCTTGTCCCTCTGCCCCCCCACCACTTGTGTGCATGCTCTCTCTCTCCCTCAAGTAAATAAAATCTTAAAAAAAAAGTGTCACCCACTTGGCATTCAATTAGACTTGATGGTAGACATACTTCTTGGGCCCTTCTCTAAATATGAAGAGCACCTATAGGGTGCATGTGTTATCTTCATTTATAGATTAATAGGCTGACTGTAAGGAAATGTATCTGTAATAATGACCAGGTTTGTGCTTCTAAATAGGAGATCTTATTATAAGAGGTAATATAAGATTTATGTGTCTTTAAATTGTGTCTCGAGTATTTACTGATTGTCTCCATTCCCTTTATAAGCCAATTGGCAAGTTCTTTGCCTCTTACTCTTTTTCCGACACATATAATACATATGTATTCATTTTGGAAAAATGAGAAAAAATAGGTAATCAAGAAAAATTAAAGAAAATAAGAAAAAAAAGCATTCTGATATATATAATATGCATGCTTTTAAATGAGATAGTATATCTATAGACTGCTTTTTAAACTGCTTTATTACCTTCACAGTATGTAATAAACATCTTTCCATGCAAGTTGATGAAACTCCCCTGCTGACAGAAAAACTTCCAGACTAAGTCGAAATAAAATCTCCAATCAGAAAAATGACAGAAAACCACAGGTTCACCGTAAAGGGTACATCAAGAAAATGCAACTTTGGGAAGCAGGGGGCTTATTATTATTAACCTCGGCATTCAAGGCATAAGGCAAAACTCATCATGATGGTCATGGTGAGGGGGATCGCCTATAAGAATGCGCAAACTGTACCTCAACTGAAGCTCCCTAATTTTCCTCCTTAGCTCTCTCATCTCCTCCATGAACCGTTCCATATCATCTGCATCTCCATCTATCATGTCAAGGTTATTGACAAGCCTATTGGGCATATCCTCTCTAACATCATGGGCAGGTGGGGCCCAACCCGCTCTAATATTTCCTCCAGGCTCCTGGCCTTCACCACCTCCCAAAGGGTGGGCTTCTTCATTCTGCACCGGAGCCTGCTCGTCTCCTTTGCTTTCCTGGGGGGCATTTTCCATGTTGAGACTTTTTTTTCCTGCTTACTCTTCCTAGGAGATAAAAAGCAAGAAGAAGGATGCAATGCTTTGTAACAACAGGATTCAGAGCTCTGTCTGAAAAGGTTTTCCCATGTGAGAGACTTCGTGCGCCCTCTAGGGGAAGCCCCAGACCCAGCCCTCCTCCAAAGCCCACAATTTTCCCCGTCAATTTTTCCTTAGGCCACTCCTCGCACCTCCTGCCCTTAACTCGGGCAGAAAGGGCAGTGAGTCCCCCAGATTCTGTCTTAACCCCTGATAACCCTACACCACAGGGTCCCATGAAGTCCCCTACCTGCAGGGATCAGAAGCAGTCTTCCTCTCTTAGCCTTGAAATCTGCTGCAACCAACCGACCTAAATACCTGCAGACAGAAATGCGACAATGGTCAGGACTGATAACTTGATTAAAGGGCCAGTATCAGGGGCCACCAGCTGCGTCGTTGATTTAGGCCTCCGTTAATCAAATGTTGCCACCTTCTCTTCTCCTCCATCCTGTGTCAGGGCTTCATTTCCTGCCCTTTGATACGCTACCCCGCCCTCCAGAAATGGGCACTGTAATCAAAGATGATTATTTCCAAGCCAGTTTCACCTCTTCTTTAGACCCTTTAACCCCTGTCTCATCCTTCCCGTCACCTAATTACCATTTCTCGAACACAAATGGACAACTTGCTGGGCGGGGGAGTCAAAACAGCTTGCTGGATGGTGACGTGGTTTATTTATAAAAAATTTCAATGTGGTTGGGACCCACTAGCCTTTCTGGAACTCACCCTCCTTTCACTGCCCACCATTTTATGCATCAAAATGGACGAAGGGCGACGAGGTAGTGTGGGCATTGCAAACCTGGACCCGCTGAGGTCTCAGCGCATTGTCTCGCTTACCCCAGGGTCCGCAAGCAGCGCCCACGCTTACACCGACCTGCAGGGTCAGAAACAGTTTCTTGCTCCCCGACTGTATCTCAGTCAGAAAGCTTCCGCTCGATTGCCTCCTCCGCAGAAGAGAAGTGTTTCCCGAACCTAATCTCTGTCCCTATCCTCCGCAACCATCATCTCCGCCCCGCTCCGGCCCCCTTCCCCCCGGCCCCCTTTGCCGCAGCCCACCATTTCCGGCTCCAAAATGGACGGAGGGTGGAGAACAGATTCCAGGACCGAGGCCTAGACCCGCGGCGGAGTCCGCCATCCCCAGGGTCAACGGTTGCGACCCCCTCCCTTCGCCCTTCTAGAATCAGGTTGTTTCCTCGCTGTCCCCTTCTCCGGCCCTTCCCTTCCAGACGCCAGATCGGCCAGATCCCCAGTCCTAGGACATCCTCACTGGTACCCGTTCCCAACTCTTGGCCCCTCTCGACCTCCTCCCACCAAGCCCTCCATTTCTTGCACCATGTAAATGGGTATTGGGTAAGGGGTAGAGAGAATCCTCTAAGAACCCGCTCTGGTCTTAGCCCTCTGCCACCCCAGTCAGCGCTCACTAACCTGCTACGGATCAGTGTCAGCTTCTACGACTTCCTCCTTCCCTGGGCTACAGGCTCGCCCGCCTTCAAGGCAATAGCGAGACGGCGTACAGCCACGAACGACTACCAGACTGCAACTAGGAGGAGACACGAATCCACGCGTCAGCTCTAGGTCTCGTAAGGGCCACGTCACTGTGAGCTCAGATACCCAATTATGGTTCCCACCTGCATTGCGGCAAGAGAATGGGGGCGGGAGCGTGGGCGGGCCACTTTTTTCTTCATCCCCGCCTTCTCCCCTCAACAACCCATTCCTATTTTAGCAGTCTTTAAGACCAAGTGGGTCATGATATTTTGTAGTTTATATTTTGCCTTTCCCCTGATTTCTGCTGGAGCATTTTTTTTTTTTAAGATTTTATTTATTTATTTGACAGAGACACAGCCAGAGAGGGAACACAAGCAGGGGGAGTGGGAGAGGCAGAAGCAGGCTTCCTGCAGAGCAGAGAGCCCGATGTGGGGATCGATCCCAGGACCCTGGGATCATGACCTAAGCCGAAGGCAGACGCTTAAGGACTGAGCCACCCAGGCGCCCGTCTGCTGGAACCTTCAAATAATTACTTCTTTCTCTTCTAAACCATTAAATGCCTACTTCTCTCCAGTCACTCCCCAGCAAGTAAAACCCAGAATTATCCGTAACAGCGAGGCAAGGAAGTCTGGAAAATACATAGAAAGTGACATAAAAAAAACCACACACACTTTTATTTTATCTCCCTTTCTTTCTTTCTTTCTTTTTTTTTTTTGAAGGGAAAAGGTGATTATTTTTGTTTTGTTTCCCATTAGCATGCATTCCATTTTTGGCTGTTATAATTAGACAATGCAATTATTTTCAGTTGAAAAATAGGATTTCTAGTTGTAAAATCTAGACAACCTCCTTCTCCTTCACCCTATATATATAGACCCTTCAGAGACCAACCCCCTTTTAAGGACTTTAAATTATAAACCTAAGCTGATGACCCTTGTGAAGGGTCTCTGTGAGGTCTTTCCATGAGGTGAGGCATTGAGTCTTGCTGGTGGATTTTCATACCTTGAGAGCCTGTGACAAACTTATGGTCTCCTCTAAATTATATTAGTACAACTTCACTTTACAAAACTCTAGCATGGCCTCTAAAGTAGAACAACACTGAGGTCTTCCAACAATCCAGAATAATAATTTGGGAAAGTTATGCTGACAGATACAAAGTATTGTGAAGCTATAATATTAAAACAATATTATAACAGAATAAATATAGGACAAATAAGCAGTAAAGAAGGCCATTGTCAAGCCCAAATACAGAGAAATATTAGAAATCTGATTGAAATATTTTTAATTAGCAGGGAGAGGTTAGATTACTGAAGGAATGGTGCTGGGACCATTGGTCAGCTATTTGGAAAAAAAAAATTGAAGTGCCTTTTTCCTGTTAAATACAGACATAAAATATTTAGATAAAGGGACATGAAACCACTGAAAGTAGTATATAACAAATGTTACTTTGTATGTAATCTTAGGATGAAAAAGTTTGTTAAAAATATAGCACCAGAGACAGACATGGCCAAAGGGCAACTGGCCTAATCCTGTTGGGGACCCTCTAAGTCTAAAATACCATCCCCCTCAGAATTATCCCAATTAGCGATGGGAAACTGGAGTGTTTATCCACAGGCATGGGTTATTTATTGGTAGATGTTGCCCTGGGAATGTTAAAATCTCTGACACTTCAAGGTTGTCCTAAGCCTGGGTTGAGCAAGTTCCAAAGATACCAGAAAAAGTCCTCAATAAAATTAATAAAATTAAATACAGACAAGGTAGAAAGACAGTATCAGCTTTATTCCTGCCTCAAGAAATATACTATTCACATTTTACTCTAAATCAGTCCAAATATTTTCCTTTAAAAAAGATAATACACACACATGTCCATTCCAATATTTATGTATATTTGGGCTATTTGTAGTTTTCACTATGAGAAACAATGTTGATTGAACTTCTTTGTACATAGTTTTTTAAATACCAATATGTATTAAATTCCTAGGACTGTCATTGAAATGACTGTGGATGCTTTTAATTGTCATGGAAATCAACCGTGAAAAATATTGTCTCAGTTTGGCATCTATAACATCTGAGCATTCCTGTTTTCTCATGAGTCCACCAACACTATTACCTGGTTTATTGTACTTTTAAATTTTTGTTTGATTTTTGTTGTATTTTTTCTTATTTCATTTATTTTATTTGACTTCTGGTGAGCATAGCATAACATATAGAGAAGTTGGATCACTATATTGCACACCCGAAATTAAAGCAACATTGTGTATCAGCTATACTCAAGTAAAAAAACTGTTTTCAAGGCCATCAGGCAATGTTTTCTAAACCTGCCACATCATAACAGATACCTGAGATTAAGATTCCAGACTTTTCCCTGAAGATTCTAGTTCAACAAATTGGAGCCAGGTCTGGGAACCTGTATTTAAGTTCTTTACACAATTCTTTTTTTAAAAAAAGATTTATTTATTTATCTGAGAGAGAGAGAGATTGTGATCATGCAGGGGTGGGGGGAGGGGCAGAGGGCGAGGAAGAGAGAGAATCCTATGCAGACTCCCCACTGAGTACAGAGCCTGAAGTGGGGGTCAATTCCACGACCCTGAGACTACAACCTGAGCTGAAATCAGATGCTCAACCGACTGAGCCATCCAGGTGCCCCACAATTCTTAAAATCAGATAGGTTTGGGAATCATGTCATAGGCAAAAAGAATCAAAACTAAATTAAAAAAACCCTTCCATTATTATGTAAGTGGTCTTTTTTTTAAAAGAAAATTATGAAATAATTTCAAAGCTACAGAATAAGATTAAAAAATAGCAAAAGAAGCCCCACAAGGCCTTCACTATATTTCCCACTTGTTAACATTTGGCTACATTTGCTTTATTATTTTCTCTTCATGTAGAAGGACTCATTTTTTTCTGAATCATTTGAGTCAGTTGAAGACTAAATGATCATTTAAAATTACTTAGTTCGATTAATTTCATATAAAATTTTCTTAAAAATTAGTTTATTTTTTGTCTTTGAAGGCTTCTTACATAAAATTTGAAATATATATAAACTTGTAATATATAAAGATAAATATTTTAGCATATGGTCTTACTAAATGTTCTCTAGTCACTATTATATTCATATAGTTTATTTATGCTTCTATTTTAATGTAATAGTATATCATATTTTCAGGTTAGTAACAAAGCACTCTACCTGTTTTTGATGTTTTAAGAGTGTTCGAATTATCTTAATTTATTTAACCAACCCCCAGGTGATTCATATTGGCATTATTTCCATATATTTACAGTTATTGGTCTTGTTTCAATAATGTATATATGCAGATTGCCCTCAAAAACATTATCTGTTCACGCCTTCACCAACAAAGGTTGTAATCAATCATATTAATTTAGGAAATATTGAATCATGCAAAATAAGGTTGAGAGAATAAAACATACATCCATGCTTTTACACTATATATAGTTTGAAAATATATAAATACATATTTATATACATACAGACATAGAGACATTTTAACGTATTTTAAATGTGTGTATATGCATGTAAATACATATATATGCACACATATACAAACATAACCTGCTTTTATTACAAATCATGTTTTTGAGATTCATCTATGTTGATGTATAGATAGATGTAGGTCTCTTTTACAGCAGTACAATATTCCATTGTATAATTGTATTGTTCATTTTTTGTTTTCCTATTGATGAACATTTAGATTTTTTCCCTTTTTTTGGTTACAAGCATAGATTCAGGAAATATCCTTGTGCATCTCTCCTTTGCACTTCCTTCACTTGAACAGCAAAACTTTATATTTGTTCTGTTTATCATTTTTAGGTTTTTTGTTTTTTTGTAAGCCTGATCTACCAGGATTTTCCAAATCTACCCTTTCTTGGGTGGTGTCCTAGCTATGTAAATGATACCTAGATACACAGGTTTGTCTTCTGGAGGTTTTAATTTAGTATGTCTGGAATAGGAGATGACAGTTTGTATTTTACAAAGAACCCCAGATTATTTATAAGATCAGGCAAGTTTGGGAACCCTTTAATGAGTTTTAAAAATTATTTCTTTAATTTGCTGATTTATTTTCTTTAATTCTTAGCATAGTTCAACATCTATTCTTAAATATCTTTATTGTCCTTAATGACTGTGTTTAAAAAAATACAGTAATACAGGTATATGTAATGTAGAAAGTGAATGAGTTTGCTATATATTTTTCAGAAAGTTTATTTTGTATGCCTTTATGTATAGGAATACTTTCTTAGCTCAAGCAAGGATGAAGTAATACTTAAAATTGTTCTTTAATATTTAGGATGTTACTTAGCTTCTGACGAGAGTAGCACTTAACAAAATTGTAGGTTGACAGGAAAATTTCAAACTGAATACATTTCTCTAAGTTTTCTGTAAAAGCAAACAATTTTGTTAAACCCTGAAATTGGTACACACACACACACACACACACACACATATCCCTCATTGATCTGTAATTTCCATTTCTTCTGTTTTGTCTGTTCTTTTTAAAAATATATTTCCAAAATTTTAATAATTGTTTTCCAAAAATAAAACAATCCGGTTTGATGTATATTATTGGAAATCATTTTCTATGCATATACTTATGTAAAGGAAAACTTTATTAAATCTGGGAAGAATTACATCATAAATGTGAGTTTCTCCTTTAAGGATTGTACAGAATTATGCTTAAAAGAAAGATGAAAGTTTGAAGAAGAATGAAGTTTTAGAGTCACTACATTTTTCCCATTTACTCTGAACAAGAAACTTTTGTTCTCCACTCAACTAAGTTTTTTAAAAAAATGAATACAAATTTTTTCTAATGCTAAAAGTTGCAAAAATTTCATGGTCATAATATCATCTCTCCTTTTGTTATTCAAAATGTTTTAAAATATTTGAAACACTGTAATATAGCATGAGTCACACAGTAATGGTTAGTGGGAAAATTATCATTTTAAAAATTCTATCAGCTGATGTAACACATCCCTTTGTTAAGCTTAGTAAGCTTTGTTAAACAAAGCTTTGTACTGAAATGTTACTAAAACTCAGTTTTTCCTGATAATATTAGTAAGAATGGTTTAAGATAAATCTCCCTCCTGGGTAGAAATAAGGATAATTCAAATGGCTTTTCTAATCTTAGACACATTAGGAAAGCTGTTTGCTTTATTAAAATGTTATTAAAAAATAACACTTTACACATATATGCACATATTTTAATTGAACCATATATACTTTTCTGAGACTTAAGTTTTTTCAACTTAACAGTATATTTGGACATATTTCCATGTCAGTAAGAAGAGTAAAACCTTGTTTTAGTTTCCTATTGCTGTGTAACAAATTACCACAAACTTAGAGGCATATACAACAAAATTTATTATTATCTTACAGTTTCTAGAGGTCAGAAATCAGGCACAGCATGGCTAGGTTTTCTTCTCAGACAATCACAAGGCTGAAATCAAGGTGTTGGCTTGCTGTGTCCTCATCTAGTGGCAAACCTAGAGAAAAAAAATCTGCTTTCAAGCACATTCTTGTTATTGGCAGAATTCAGTTCCTTGGGAATGTAAGCCTGGCGTCCCAGTTTTCTTACTAGCTATACCCAGGGACAGCTCCTAGCAACTAGAGGTTGTTCCCATATTTTATCACATGGTGCCTTATTCCTAGCAGGAGAGAACCACACTTACTTTAAATCCCTCTCATATTTAGAATTTCTCTAACTTCCACTTCTGCAACCAGCTGGAGAAAATTGCCTACTTTTGAAAGGCATGTGTGATTAAGTCAAATCCACCCAGGTAATATCAACATTTTAAGGTCAACTCATTTGGGATTTCAATTACATGTACAAAATGGAATCACAGAAGTACCTTGATTAACATTTGATTGAATAACCAGGGGCCTGTAATCTTCTGTGTGGTGGGGGTTGGGGGCATCTTCGAATTGCCTCTGTCACACTATCTAAATATTTTTTTTTAAAATTGAGGTAAAAGTTACCTAACATAAAATTAAACATTTTAACCATTTGAAAATGCATTGATTCAGTGGCAGTTAATACATTTACAGTGTTTTCTAACCATCACCTCTGTCCAGTTCCAGAAAATTTTCACAACCCAAGAGAAAACTCCATGTTTATTAAGTAATCCCCAGTGCTCCTTCCCCACAACCTCTGGCAACCACTAATCTGCATTCTGTCTTTACAGATTTTCATATTCTTGATATTTCATATAAATGAAGTCATGCAATTCATGACCTATTATGTGTGGTTTCTTTTGCTTAACATGTTTTCAAGGTTCACCCATGTTATAGCATATATTAGTACTTCATTCCTCCTTACATTGTATAGATATGCCACATTTTCCTTATCCATGTAGCAGCTGATGGACATTCAGATTGTTTCTGTCTACTGGCTATTGGGAATAATGCTGCTAAGAAAATCTGTATACATATTCTTGTTGAACACCTGTTTTCAAAAACATTTTTCTGGGATATATCTAGGAATGGTATTGCTGGGTCATATGGTAATTCCACATTGGACTTCTTGTCAAGATAGATTTGTAGTCACAATTTTGTTTATTTCTTTCTTAAATTTGTTTATTTCAGATACAATATTTGTTATGTCCTTTCTGTTAGTTTTTGGTTTAGTGTACCCCTCTTTATTTTTATTTTGTTTTGATTTGTTTAGTTTTTTTTCTTATTTTTTAATTTAAATTCAAGTTAGTTAACATATAGGGTAGGATTGGTTTCAGGAGTAGAATTTAGTAATTCATCACTTACATATAACACCCAGTGCTCATCCCAACAAGTGCCCTCCTTAATGCCCATCATCCATTTAGCACATCCCCCCACCCACCTCCCCTCCAGCAACCCTCAGTTTGTCCTCAATAGTTAAGAGTCTTTTATGGTTTGCCTCCCTCTCTGTTTTTATCTTATTTTAATTTTCCTTCCTTCCTCTATGTTCATCTGATTTATTTCTTAAATTCCACATATGACTGAAATCATATGGTATTGTCTTTCTCTGACTTATTTCACATAGCATAATACACTCTAGTTCCATCCACCTTGTTGCAAAGAGCAAGATTTCATTCTTTTTAATGGCTGAGTAATATTCCATTGGAGATATATATATATATATATATATATATATATATATATATATATATACATACATACCACTTCTTTGTTATCCATTCATCAGTTGATGGGCATTTGGGCTCTTTCCATAATTTAGCTATTATTGATAGTGCTGCTATAAACATTGGGGTGCATGTGCCCTTTTGAATTAGTATTTTTGTATCCTTTGGATAAATACATGGAGTGCAATTGCTGGGTCATAGGGTAGTTCTATTTTTAACTTTTTGAGGAACCTCCATACTGTTTTCCAGAGTGGCTGCACTAGTCTGCATTCCCACCAATGGTGCAAAAGGGTTTCCCTTTTTCTGCATCCTCACCAACATCTGTTGTTTCCTGAGTTGTTAATTTTAGCCATTCTAACAGGTGTGAGGTGGTATCTCATTGTGGTTTTGATTTGTATTTCCTTGATGATGAATGATGGTGGGCATCTTTACATGTGTCTGTTAGCCATCTGGATGTCATCTTTCGAAAAGTGTCAATTCATGTCTTTTGCCCATTTCTTAACTGGATTTTTTTGTTTTTGGGGAGTGTTGAGTTTGAGAAGTTCTTTATAGATTTTGGATACTAGCCCTTTATCAGATACGTCATTTGTAAATATCTTCTCCTTTACCATCAGTTGCCTTTTAGTTCTGTTGATTGTTTCCTTCACTGTGCAGAAGCTTTTTATCTTGATGAAATCTCAATAGTTCGTTTTTGCTATTATTTCCCTTGCCTCTGGAGATGTATCTAGTAAGAAGCTGCTGTGGCCGAGGTCAAAGAGGGTACTACTTGTTTTCTCCTCTAGGATTTTAATGGTTTCCTGTCTCATATTTAGGCCTTTCATTTTGAAGTTATTTTTGTGTATGGTGTAAGAAAGTGCTCTGGTTTCACTCTTCTGCATATTGCTGTCCAATTTCCCCACAACCATTTGTTGAAGAGACTGTCATTTTTCCATTGAATATTCTTTTCTGCTTTGTCAAAGATTAGTTGACCATAGAGTTGGGGGTCCATTTCTGGGTGTTCTATTCTGTTCCATTGATCTATGTGTCTGTTTTTGTGCCAGTAGCATACTGTCTTGATGATGACAGCTTTCTAATACAGCTTGAAGTCTGGGATTGTGAAGCCTCCTGCTTTGCCTTTCTTTTTCAACATTCCTTTGGTATTTGAGGACTTTTGTAGTTCCAAAAAATTTTAGGATTGTTTGTTCTAGCTCTGTGAAAAATGCTGGTGTTATTTTGATTGGGATTTCATCAAATGTGTAGATTGTTTGGGTAGTATAGACATTTTAACAATATTTGTTCTTCCAATCCATGAGCATGGAATGTTTTTCCATTTCTTTGTGTCTTCTTCAATTTCTTTCAGAAGTGCTCTATAGTTTTCAGCATACAGATCTTTTACTTCTTAGGTTTATTCCTGGGTTTCTTATGGTTTTTGGTGCAATTGTAAATGGGATCAATTCCTTGATTTCTCTTTTTGCTGCTTCATTATTGGTGTATAGGAATGCAACAGATTTCTGTATGTTGATTTAATATCCTGCCACTTTGCTGAATTCATGAATCAGTTCTAGCAATTTTTTGGTGGAGTCTTTCAGATTTCAATTTTTTGGTGGAGTCTTTCAATTTTCAGAGTATCATGTTGTCTGTGAGGAATGAAATTTGACTTCCTCCTTCCCCCTTTGGATGTCTTTTATTTCTTTTTGTTCTCTGATTGCTGAGGCTAGGACTTCCAGGACTATGTTGAACAATAGTGGTGAGAGTGGATATCCCTGTCGTGTTCCTGACCTTAGGGGAAAACTCTCAGTTTTTCCACATTGAGGATGATATTAGCTGTGGGTTTTTCATATATGGCCTTTATGAAGTTGACATATGTTCCTTCTATTCCTACTTTCTTGAGGGTTTTTATCAAGAAAGGATGCTGTACTTTTTCTTTTCTTTTAATCTTTTTTTTCCTAATTTTATTATGTTATGTTAGTCACCATACAATACATCATTAGTTTTTGATGTGGTGATCCACGATCCACTGTTTTCATATAACACCCAGTGCTCCATGCAGTACATGCCCTCCTTAATACCCATAACCGGGCTAACCAATCCCCCCTCCCCTCTAAAACCCTGTTTGTTTCTCAGAATCCATAGTCTCTCATGGTTCATCTCTCCCTCCGATTCCCTCCCCTTCATTTTTCCCTTCCTTCTCCTAATGTCCTCCATGCTATTCCTTATGTTCCACAAATAAGTGAAACCATATGATAATTGACTTTCTCTGCTTGACTTATTTCACTTAGCATAATCTCCTCCAGTCCCATCCATGTTGATGTAAAAGTTGGGTATTCATCCTTTCTGATGGCTGAGTAATATTCCATTGTATATATAGACCACATCTTCTTTATCCATTCATCTGTTGAAGGGCATCTTCGCTCTTTCCACAGTTTGGGTATTTCGGACATTGCTGCTATGAACATTGGGGTGCATATGGCCCTTCTTTTCACTACATCTGTGTCTTTGGAGTAAATGCCCAGGAGTGCAAATGCTGGGTCATAGGGTAGCTCTAGTTTTAAATTTTTGAGGAAACTCCACACTGTTTTCCAAAGTGGCTGTACCAATTTGAATTCCCACCAACAGTGTAAGAGGGTTCCCCTTTCTCCACAATCTCTCCAACATTTGTTGTTTCTTTCCCTGTCCATTTTTGCCATTCTAACTGGTGTAAGGTGGTATCTCAGTGTGGTTTTGATTTGAATTTCCGTGATGGCTAATGATGATGAACATTTTTTCATGTGTCTGTTAGCCATTTGTTTGTCTTCTTTGGAGAAGTGTCTATTCATATCTTCTGCCCATTTTTTGACTTGATTATTTGTTTTTTGGGGGTTGAGTTTGAGACGTTCTTTATAGATCTTGGATACCAGCCCTTTATCTGTAGTGTCATTTGCAAATATCTTCTCCCATTCTGTGGACTGCCTCTTTGTTTTGTTGACTGTTTCCTTTGCTGTGCAGAAGCTTTTTATCTTGATGAAGTCCCAAAAGTTCATTTTTGCTTGTTTCACTAGCTTTTGGAGATGTGTCTTGAAGGAAGTTGCTGTGGCCGATGTCGAAGAGGTTACTGCCTATGTTCTCCTCTAGGATTTTGATGGATTCCTGTCTCCCATTGAGGTCTTTCATCCACTTTGAGTTTATCTTTGTGTATGGTGTTAGAGAATGGTCCAGTTTCATTCTTCTGCATGTGGCTGTCCAATTTTCCCAGCACCATTTATTGAAGAGACTATCTTTTTTCCATTACATGTTTTTTCCTGCTTTGTCGAAGATTATTTGACCATAGAGTTGAGGGTCCATATCTGGGTTCTCTATTCTGTTCCATTGGTCTATATGTCTGTTTTTGTGCCAGTACCATGCTGTCTTGGTGATCACTGCTTTGTAATATAGCTTGAAATCGGGGAACATGATGCCCCCAGCTTTGTTTCTCTTCTTCAACATTTCCTTGGCGATTCGGGGTCTTTTCTGATTCCATACAAATTTTAAGATTATTTGTTCCAGCACTTTGAAAAATGTCATTGAATTTTGATCGTGATGGCATTGAAGGTATAGATTGCTCAGGGTAGCATAGACATTTTAACAATGTTTATTCTTCCGATCCATGAGCATGGAATGTTTCTCCATCTTTTTGTGTCTTCTTCAATTTCTTTCATGAGTGTTTTGTAGTTCCTAGAGTATAGATCCTTTACCTCTTTGGTTAGGTTTACTCCGTGGTATCTTATGGTTTTGGGGGCTATTGTAAATGGAATCGTTTCTCTAATTTCTCTTTCTACAGTTGTGTTGTTAGTGTATAAGAAAGAAACTGATTAGGGGGGCGGAGCAAGATGGCGGAGGAGTAGGAGACCTGGATTTCGTCTCCTCTCAGGAATTCAGCTGGATAGGGATCAAACCATTCTGAACACCTACAAACCCAACAGGAGATCGAAGAAAAGAAGAGCAACAACTCTCTCATCAGAAAAGCGACCACTTTCTGGAAGGTAGGACGTGTGGAGAAGTGAATCCGCGGCGATATTCGGGAGGATAGACGGCGGGGGAGGGGCCTCCGTCGGCCGCTTCTGGCAAGTGATAGAACCACGGAGCACAAAATCGGAACTTTTAAAAGTCTGCTCCGCTGAGGGACGTCACTCCGGTGGCTAAGCGGGGGGTGGAACCCTCCGGGACAGTGTGGTCTCAGGACCCTCGGGGTCACAGAAGGACTGGGGGTGCCTGAGTGCGGCAGAGCTCCCAGGTATCGGAGCAGGGAAGCCGGCTGCAGAGGCGGAGCCTAGGCGCGGACTCTCAGCTCGGGGTGGCCATAAACCGTGATCCGCGGCACCGTCGGGCCCCTGCACCTCCAGCAGGGACCCAACAAGCGGCAGATCCGGGGAGACTCACCTTCCTCCCCCGGGAGGAGCCGCGCGGGAGTGCACCGCAGGGATCTGCTGGGTTTGGAGACTCCACCCGGGTCGGGTGCCAGAGATAGAAACGCGTGGTCACAGGCTGGTTGAGCACGGAGTGCAGCTGCAGACCGGGGAGACGGGAGTGACTGACGGCTTTTCTCTGGGGGCTCACTGAGGAGCGGGGCCCCGAGTTCTCGGCTCCTCCGGATTGGAGATTGGGAGGCCGCCATTTTCACTCTCCTCCTCCAAAGCTGTACGGAAAGCTCGCAGGGAACAAAAGCCCCAGAGAGCAAATGCGAGCAGATTACTTAGCCGGGAGGGGGCAAGGGCGGGGCAATTCCGCCTCCGGCAGAGACATTTGGAAACCACGGCAACAGGCCCCTCCCCAGAAGATCAGCGAGAACAGCCAGCCAAGACCAAGTTTACTGAGCAATGAGAACGGCAGAACTCCAGCGCTAGGGGACTACTGCACATAGAATTCACGGCTTTTTTACCATGATTCCTTAGTCTTTTAAAGTTAATTTTTTTAACTGTTTTTTTGTCTTTTTATTTCTTTTTGAATTTTTCTTTTTCCCTTTTTCAACCAACATCTTATCAATCCCTTTTTTTTTAAAAAAAAAACATTTTTATTTTTCATTTTTAGAGTCATATTCTATCCCTTCATAGTAGTTACCCGTATTTTTGGCTTATATATATAAGTTGTTCTCTCTTTAAAATTTTGAGATAGTTTCTTCTAACAGATTAAAATATACCCTAAATCTCTAGTATATGGTGTTTTCTATTCCCCTGCCTGATCACATCCTCTCCCTTTTTTTTTGCTTTTTCTTTTTTTTTAAATCCTCTTCTTTCTTTTTTCAAACAACTTCTTATCAATTCCTTTTATAAAATTTTTTATAATTTCCATTTTTACAGTCATTTTCCATCCCTTCATCATATCAACCCTTATTTTTGTACATATATAAGTTTTTCTTTCTTTAAAATTTTGGGAGACACTTTCTTCTAAAAGACCAAAATACACCCCAAATCTAGTGTGTGGCACTGATCTATATACCATATAGATCATATTTGATCACATTCTGGTTTTTCTTTTGTTGTTGTTGTTTTGTTTTGTTTGTTTTTGTTTTTATCTTTATCTTTTTCTTTTTTTTTCTTTTCCTTTTTTCTCTCTTTCGCCTTCTTATCCCACTGCTTCAGGTCTTTTCTGATTTGTTTAGAGTATATTTTCTGGGGACGTGGTTACTCTGCTAGCATTTTGTTCTCTCATTAATCTATTCTCCTCTGCACAAGATGACAAGACGGAAAAAATCACCTCAACAAAAAGAACAAGAGGTAGTACCGACTGCCAGGGACCTACTCAATACGGACATTAGTACGATGTCAGATCTAGAGTTCAGAATCATCACTTTAAAGATACTAGCTGGGCTTGAAAAAAATATGGAAGTTATTAGAGAAACTCTTTCTGGAGAAGTAAAAGAGCTAAAATCCAACCAAGTAGAAATCAAAAAGGCTATTAATGAGGTGCAATAAAAAATGGGGGCGCTAACTGCTAGAATAAATGAGGCAGAAGAGAGAATCAGTAATATAGAAGATGAAATGATGGAAAATAAAGAAGCCGAGAAGAAGAGAGATAAACAACTACTGGATCATGAGGGCAGAATTCGAGAGATAAGCGATACCATAAGACGAAACAACATTAGAATAATTGGGATCCCAGAAGAAGAAGAAAGAGAGAGAGGGCCAGAAGGTATAATGGAGCAAATTATACCAGAGAACTTCCCTAATTTGGGGAAAGAAACAGGCATGAAAATCCAGGAAGCACAGAGAACCCCTCTCAAAATCAATAAAAACAGGTCAACACCCCGACATCTAATAGTAAAACTTACGAGTCTCAGAGACAAAGAGAAAATCCTGAAAGCAGCTCGGGAGAAGAGATATGTAACCTACAATGGTAGAAACATTAGATTGGCAACAGACCTATCCACAGAGACCTGGCAGGCCAGAAAGGACTGGCAGGATCTATTCAGAGCACTAAATGAGAAAAATATGCAGCCAAGAATACTCTATCCAGCTAGGCTGTCATTGAAAATTGAAGGAGAGATAAAAAGCTTCCAGGACAAACAAAAACTAAAGGAATTTGCAAACACAAAACCAGCCCTACAGGAAATCTTGAAAGGGGTCCTCTAAGCAAAGAGAGACCCTAAAAGCAACATAGACCAGAAAGGAACACAGACAATATACAGTAACAGTCACCTTACAGGCAATACAATGGCACTAAATTCCTATCTTTCAATAGTTACCTTGAATGTAAATGGGCTAAATGCCCCAATCAAAAGACACAGGCTAACAGACTGGATTAAAAAACAAGATCCATCGATATGCTGTCTGCAAGAGACTCATTTTAGACCCAAAGACACCCCCAGGTTGAAAGTGAGGGGGTAGAAAACCATTTACCATGCTAATGGACACCAAAAGAAAGCTGGGGTGGCAATCCTTATATCAGACAAATTAGATTTTAAGCCAAAGACTGTAATAAGAGATGAGGAAGGACACTATATCCTACTTAAAGGATCTATCCAACAAGAAGATCTAACAATTGTAAATATCTATGCCCCTAACATGGGAGCAGCCAATTATATAAGGCAATTAAAAACAAAAGCAAAGAAACACATCGACAACAATACAATAATAGTGGGGGACTTTAACACCCCCCTCACTGAAATGGACAGATCATCTAAGCAAAAGATCAACAAGGAAATAAAGACTTTAAATGACACACTGGACCAAATGGACTTCACAGACATATTCAGAACATTCCACCCCAAAGCAACGGAATACACATTCTTCTCTAGTGCCCATGGAACATTCTCCAGAATAGATCACATCCTAGGTCATAAATCAGGTCTCAACCAGTACCAAAAGATTGGGATCATTCCCTGCCTATTTTCAGACCACAATGCTTTGAAACTAGAACTCAATCCCAAGAGGAAAGTCGGAAAGAACTCAAATACATGGAGGCTAAAGAGCATCCTACTGAAGAATGAATGGGTCAACCAGGAAATTAAAGAAGAATTAAAAAAATACATGGAAACCAATGAAAATGAAAACACAACTGTTCAAAATCTTTGGGATGCAGCAAAGGCAGTCCTAAGAGGAAAGTATATAGCAATACAAGCCTTTCTCAAGAAACAAGAAAGGTCTCAAGTACACAACCTAACCCTACACCTAAAGGAGCTGGAGAAAGAACAGCAAATAAAGCCTAAACCCAGCAGGAGAAGAGAAATCATAAAGATCAGAGCAGAAATCAATGAAATAGAAACTAAAAGAACAGTAGAACAGATCAACGAAACTAGGAGCTGGTTCTTTGAAAGAATTAACAAGATTGATAAACCCCTGGCCAGACTTATCAAAAAGAGAAGAGAAATGACCCAAATCAACAAAATCATGAATGAAAGAGGAGAGATCACAACCAACACCAAAGAAATACAAACAATTATAAGAACATATTATGAGCAACTCTATGCCAGCAAATTAGATAACCTGGAAGAGATGGATGCATTCCTAGAGATGTATCAACTACCAAAACTGAACCAGGATGAAATAGAAAACCTGAACAGACCTATAACCACTAAGGAAATTGAAGCAGTCATCAAAAATCTCCCAAAAAACAAAAGCCCAGGGCCAGATGGCTTCCCAGGGGAATTCTACCAAACATTTCAAGAAGAATTAATACCTATTCTTCTGAAACTGTTCCAAAAAATAGAAACGGAAGGAAAACTTCCAAACTCATTTTATGAGGCCAGCATTACCTTGATCCCAAAACCAGACAAAGACCCCATCAAAAAGGAGAATTACAGACCAATATCCTTGATGAACATGGATGCAAAAATTCTCACCAAAATACTAGCCAATAGGATCCAACAGTACATTAAAAGGATTATTCACCATGACCAAGTGGGATTTATCCCTGGGCTGCAAGGTTGGTTCAACATCCGCAAATCAATCAATGTGATACAGTACATTAACAAAAGAAAGAACAAGAATCATATGATCCTCTCAATAGATGCAGAAAAAGCTTTTGACAAAGTACAGCATCCTTTCTTGATCAAAACTCTTCAGAGCATAGGGATAGAGGGTACATACCTCAATATCATAAAAGCCATCTATGAAAAACCTACAGCAAATATTATTCTCAATGGGGAAAAACTGAGAGCTTTCCCCCTAAGGTCAGGAACGCGGCAGGGATGTCCACTATCACCACTGCTATTCAACATAGTATTGGAAGTCCTAGCCACAGCAATCAGACAACAAAAAGAAATCAAAGGCATCCAAATTGGCAAAGAAGAAGTCAAACTCTCACTCTTTGCAGATGATATGATACTTTATGTGGAAAACCCAAAAGACTCCACCCCAAAACTCCTAGAACTCATACAGGAATTCAGTAAAGTGGCAGGATATAAAATCAATGCACAGAAGTCAGTGGCATTCCTATACACCAACAACAAGACAGAAGAAAGAGAAATTAAGGAGTCGATCCCATTTACAATTGCACCCAAAACCATAAGATACCTAGGAATAAATCTAACCAAAGAGACAAAGGATCTGTACTCAGAAAACTATAAAATACTCATGAAAGAAATTGAGGAAGACACAAAGAAATGGAAAAACGTTCCATGCTCATGGATTGGAAGAACAAATATTGTGAAGATGTCAATGCTACCTAGAGCAATCTACACATTCAATGCAATCCCCATCAAAATACCATCCACTTTTTTCAAAGAAATGGAACAAATCATCCTAAAATTTGTATGGAACCAGAAAAGACCCCGCATAGCCAGAGGAATATTCAAAAAGAAAAGCAAAGCCGGTGGCATCACAATTCCGGACTTCAAGCTCTATTACAAAGCTGTCATCATTAAGACAGCATGGTACTGGCACAAAAACAGACACATAGATCAATGGAACAGAATAGAGAGCCCAGAAATGGACCCTCAACTCTATGGTCAACTAATCTTTGACAAAGCAGGAAAGAATGTCCAATGGAACAAAGACAGTCTCTTCAACAAATGGTGTTGGGAAAATTGGATAGCCACATGCAGAAGAATGAAACTGGACCATTTCCTTACACCACACACAAAAATAGACTCCAAATGGTTGAAAGACCTCAATGTGAGACAGGAGTCCATCAAAATCCTAAAGGAGAACACAGGCAGCAACCTCTTTGACCTCAGCCGAAGCAACTTCTTCCTAGAAACATCACCAAAGGCAAGGGAAGCAAGGGCAAAAATGAACTATTGGGACTTCATCAAGATAAAAAGCTTTTGCAAAGCAAAGGAAACAGTTAACAAAACCAAAAGACAACCGACAGAATGGGAGAAGATATTTGCAAATGACATATCAGATAAAGGGCTAGTATCCAAAATCTATAAAGAACTCATCAAACTCAACACCCAAAGAACAAAGAATCCAATCAAGAAATGGGCAGAAGACATGAACAGACATTTTTCCAAAGAAGACATCCAAATGGCCAACAGACGCATGAAAAAGTGCTCAATATCGCTCGGCATCAGGGAAATCCAAATCAAAACCTCAATGAGATACCACCTCACACCAGTCAGAATGGCTAAAATTAACAAGACGGGAAACGACAGATGTTGGCGGGGATGCGGAGAAAGGGGAACCCTCCTACACTGTTGGTGGGAATGCAAACTGGTGCAGCCACTCTGGAAAACTGTATGGAGGTTCCTCAAAAAGTTGAAAATAGAGCTACCATATGATCCAGCAATTGCACTACTGGGTATTTACCCCAAAGATACAAAAGTAGGGATCCGAAGGGGTACGTGCACCCCGATGTTTATAGCAGCAATGTCCACAATAGCCAAACTGTGGAAAGAGCCAAGATGTCCATCGACAGATGAATGGATAAAGAAGAAGTGGTATATATATACAATGGAATATTATGCAGCCATCAAAAGGAATGAGATCTTGCCATTTGCAACGACGTGGATGGAACTGGAGGGTATTATGTTGAGTGAAATAAGTCAAAAAGAGAAAGACATGTATCATATGATCTCACTGATATGAGGATTTCTTAATCGCAGGAAACAAACTGAGTGTTGTTGGAGTGGGGGGTGGGGTGGAGGGATGGGGGGACTGGGCGATAGACACTGGGGAGGGTATGTGCTCTGATAAGCGCTGTGAATTGTGCAAGACTGTTGAATCTCAGATCTGTACCTTGGAAACAAATAATGCAATATATGTTAAGAAAAAAAAAAAAGAAGAAGAAGAAGAAGGTAGCGGGAGGGGAAGAATGAAGCGGGGGAAATCAGAGGGGTAGACGAACCATGAGAGACGATGGACTCTGAAGGGCAGGCAGGGTTCTAGAGGGGAGGGGGGTGAGAGGATGGGTTAGCCTGGTGGTGGGTATTGAGGAGGGCACGTTCTGCATGGAGCACTGGGTGTTATGCACAAACAATGAATCATGGAACACTTCATTTAAAACTAATGTTGTAATGTATGGGGATTAACATAAGAATTAAAAAAAAAAAAAAGAAAGAAACTGATTTCTGTGCATTGATTTTGTATCCTGCCACATTACTGAATTGCTGTATGAATTCTAGTAATTTGGGGGTGGAGTCTTTTGGGTTTTCCACATAAAGTATCATGTCATCTGCGAAGAGAGAGAGTTTGACTTCTTCTTTGCCAATTTGAATATCTTTTATTTCTTTTTGTTTTCTGATTGCTGTTGCTAGGACTTCTAGTACTATGTTGAACAATAGTGGTGAGAGTAGGCATCCTTGACGTGTTCCTGATCTTAAGAGAAAGACTCTCAGCTTTTCCCCATTGAGGATAATATTCGCTGTGGGTTTTTCATAGATGGATTTTATGAACTTGAGGAATGTTCCCTCTATCCCTATACTCTGAAGAGTTTTAATCAGGAAAGGATGTTGTATTTTGTCAAATGCTTTTTCTGCATCAATTGAGAGGACCATATGGTTTTTCTCCCTCCTCCTATTAATGTGTTCTATCACATTGATTGATTTGCGAATGTTGAACCACCCTTGCATCCCGGGGATAAATCCCACTTGGTTGTGGTGGATGATCCTTTTAATGTATTGTTGGATCCTATTAGCTAGGATTTTGTTGAGGATTCTGGAATCCATATTCATCAGGGATATCGGTCTGAAATTCTCCTTTTTGATGGGGTCTTTGCCTGGTTTGGGGATTAAGGTAATGCTGGCCTCGTAGAATGAGTTTGGAAGTTTTCCTTTTTCTATTTTTTGAAACAGCTTCAGTAGAATAGGTATTATTTCTTCTTTGAATATTTGGTAGAATTCCCCCAGGGAATCCATCAGGCCCTGGACTCTTGTTTTTTGGGAGGTTTTTGATCAATGCTTCAATCTCGTTACTGGTTATTGGCCTATTCAGGTTGTCAATTTCTTCCTGTTTCAGTCTTGGCAGCTTATAGGTTTCCAGGAAGGCCTCCATTTCATCCAGATTGCTCAGTTTATTGGCATATAGTTGTTGATAATAATTTCTAATAATTGTTTCTATTACCTTAGTCTTGATCTCTCCCCTTTCATTCATAATTTTATTAATTTGGGTCCTTTCTCTTTTCTTTTGAATAAGTCTGGCCAGTGGTTTATTGATCTTATTAATTCTTTCAAAGAACCCACTTCTAGTTTTGTTGATCTGATCTACTGTGTTTCTGGTTTCTAATTCATTGATCTCTGCTCTAATCGTAATTATTTCTCTTCTAATGCGTGGCTTAGGCATCGTTTGTTGCTTTTTCTCTAGTTCTTTAAGGTGTAGAGTTAGTTGGTGAATTTGGGATTTTTCTATTTTTTTGAATGAGGCTTGGATGACTATGTATTTCCCCCTTAGGACTGCCTTGGCAGTATCCCATAGGTTTTGGACTGATATGTTTTTGTTCTCATTGATTTCCATGAAATGTTTAAGTTCTTCTTTGATTTCCTGGTTGACCCAAACATTCTTGAGCAGAGTGGTCTTTAGCTTCCAAGTGTTTGAATTTCTGCCAAATTTTTTCTTGTGATTGAGTTCCAGGTTTAAAGCACTGTGGTCTGAGAATATGCAGGGAATAATCTCAATCTTTTGGTATCGGTTGAGACTTGATTTGTGACCCAGTATGTAGTCTATTCTGGAGAAAGTTCCATGTGCGCTCGAGAAGAATGAGTATTCTGTTGTTTTAGGGTGGAATGTTCTGTATATATCTATGAGGTCCATCCGGTTCAGTGTGTCATTCAAAGCTCTTGTTTCCTTGTTGATTTTCTGCTTAGATGATCTGTCCACTGCTGAGAGTGGAGTATTGAGGTCTCCTACAATTAACGTATTGTTATCAATATGACTCTTATTTTGGTTCAGTTGGCTTATGTAGATGGCTGCTCCCATGTTGGGGGCACAGATATTTACTATTGTTAGGTCTTCTTGTTGGATAGACCCTTTAAGAATGATAGTGTCCTTCTGTGTCTCTAACTACAGACTTTAGTTTAAAATCTAATTTGTGTGATATAAGAATTGCTACCCCAGCTTTCTTTTGAGGTCCGCTGGCATGGAAAATGGATCTCCATCCCTTCACTTTCAGTGTGGATGTATCTTTAGGTTCAAAATGAGTCTCTTGTAGACAGCATATGGATGGGTCCTGTCTTTTTATCCAATCTGCAACCCTGTGCCATTTTATGGGAGCATTTAGGCCATTCACGTTGAGAGTGATTATTGAAAGATATGAATTAATTGTCATCATGTTGCCTGTGAAGACGTTGTTTTTATAGATTGTCCCTGTAAATTTCTGTTGTATGTCACTCTTGGGGTCTTTCTCCTTTTATAGAACCCCCCTTAATATTTCTTGTGGGCTGGCTTAGTGGTCACATATTCTTTCAGTTTCTGCCAGTCTTGGAAGCTCTGCATCTCTCCCTCCATTCTAAATGACAGTCTTGCTGGATAAAGTATTCTTGGCTGCATGTTCTTCTCGTTTAGTACCCTGAATATGTCTTGCCAGGCCTTTCTGGCTTTCCAAGTCTCTGTGGATAGGTCTGACGTTACTCTGATGTTCCTCCCTCTGTATGTAAGGAATCTCTTCCCCCTAACTGCCATTAAGATGGTATCCTTGGTTCTAAGATTTGTGAGTTTTACTATTACATGCCAGGGTATTGGCCTGTTTTCCTTGATCTTGGGAGGGGTCCTCTCTGCCTCTAGGACACAAATGTTTGTTTCATTCCCCAGATTAGAGAAGTTCTCAGCTACAATTTACTCAAATATATTTTCTAGTCCTCTCTCTCTCTCCCCACTCCCTCTGCGTTTCCAATAATTCCAACACTGGAACGCTTCATGGTGTCACTTATTTCTCTGATCCTATTTTCATGGATTCTGAATTGTTTTTCCCTGGCCTCCTCTTTTCCCTTTTTATTTATTAAATGGTCTTCCAGGTCACTAATTCGTTTTTCTGCCTCACTTACCCTAGCTGTTAGATTTTCTAGATTATATTGGATCTCATTGATAGCATTTTTAAGTTCTGCCAATTCAGCTTTCATTTCTGCCCTTAGAGACTCTATGTTGCCATTAATTGATTTCTCCATTCTAGCTATTGTCTTCACAATTGCTAGCCTGAATTCCATCCCCAACCTCTTGGTTATATCTGCATCCATTTGTAAATCTGCAGCATAAGTCATGATCTCTGAGTCTTTTCCGTTTGGGGGGCTCCTCCTCCTAGTCATTCTGTTGATGGGTGATTGAGGGAATGTATAGAGTCCAAATTATTGACCAGAACCCAAGCAAGCTGCACCTGCTTTCTTGGGACCTTAGGGTTGCTGGACTCTTGTTTTCCCAGCCTGTCTTCTGGGGGAGGGGCCTGCTGCGCTGTTACTCAGGCAATCCTGTTTGGGCAGAGTTGCCCTGCCCCCCTGTGGCGGGGGATGGACTCAGCAGGAATCAGTTTTGGGGGCTTTTGTTCTCTGGCGGCTTTCCCTGGTGGCTTTCTGCGTCTCTTCCGCGAGTCAGAGCAGAAGAGACCGTTTCCAACCCTCTGCCTCAGAGCAGAGAGACCACAGTCTGTTCTTCAGTGAGCTCTCCAGGCCACACTGTCTCCATTTCTGTCCGTGCTGCTATAAACTGCAGCGGCCTGGGTTGTGCGCCCCTCCGTAGCACCCCCAGTCCTGCCTCCAGGTCAGAGCACGTCTCTGCCCTTTGTGCTTCTAAAACCACCAGCCGCCCCCAGTTCGCATACGCGACCCCGCTGCTCCAGGTTTCCTTCCCGGGGGTGCTGTAAAGTCCTTTCCCCATCTGCGGGTCTGTGCCCCATCCCAGCGCACGAGGCTCTTGCTCACTGGCGGTGTAGGATCCCCACGGCCAGGCACCCTCCCGCTGCCGTTTATCCTCCAATATCTGCCCACGGAATCACGGCTCCCTGCTTAGTACCTCAAAACCAACCACCCGCAATATTCTGTTTGTAGAGATCCAGATCTTCTTACATCTCAGGCTGGTTTCGTGGGTGCTCAGAGTGGTCTGCTCAATTCCAAGGACCAGCTGGAATAGGGTCCCCCACCCCTACACCATCTTTTCTCTCTCTCCCAATGCTGTACTTTTTCAAATGCTTTTTCTGCATCTACTGAGAAGAGCATATGGTTCTTATTCTTTCTTTAATTAATGTGGTTTATCATGTTGATTGTTTTGCAGATATTGAACCACCCCTGAAGCCCAGGAATAAATTCCACTTGATCATGGTGAATTGTCCTTTTAATGTACTGTTGAGTTTGATTAGCTAAGTATTTTGTTGTGAATTTTTGCATCCATGTTTATTAGGGATATTGGTCTTTTACTCCCCTCTGAGTGGAGTCTTTGTCTAGTTTTGGGATGAAGGTGATGCTGGCCTCATAGAATGAGTTTGGAAGTTTTCTTTCCATTTCTATTTTTTTGAAACAGCTTCAGAAGAATAGGTATTAATTTTTTTTTAAATGTTGGTCAGTTTCCCCTGGGAGCCATCTGGCCGTGGAATCTTGTTTGTTGGAGATTTTTGATGACTGATTGAATTTTTTTGCTTGTTATGGGTCTGTTTAAATTTTCTATTTCTTCCTGTTTCAATTCTGTTAGTTTATATGTTTCTGGGATTTATTCATTTCTTCTGGATTGCCTAATTTGTTGGCATATAATTGCTCATAACTTCCTCTTATAATTGTTTGTATTTCTGCAATGTTGGTTGTAATCTCTCCTCTTTCATTCATGACTTTATTTATTTGGGTCCTTTCTCTTCTTTTTGACAAATCTGGCTAGGGGGTTATCAATCTTATTAATTCTTTCAGAGAACCAGCTCCTAGTTTCATTTATCTGTTCTACTGTTTTTTTTTTTTATTTCTATATAATTTCTGCTCTAATCTTAATTATTTCCCTTCTTCTGCAGGTTTTAGGCATTATTTGCTGTCCTTTTTCCAGCTCCTTTAGGTGTAGGGTTAGGTTGTGTATTTGAGAATTTTCTTGCTTCTTGAGGAAGGTCTGTATTGCTATATACTTCCGTCTTATGACCACCTTTGCTCTGTCCCAATGTTTTGGACTGTTGCGTTTTCTTTTCTTTTTTTTTTTTTTTTTAAGATTTCATTTATTTATTTGTCAGAGACAGAGAGCACAAGCAGGGGGAATGACAGGCAGAGGGAGAAGCGGGTTCCTTGCTGAGCAAGGATCCTGATGTGGGACTCGATCCCAGGACCCTGGGATCATGACCTGAGCCAAAGGCAGATGCTTAACTGACTGAGCCACCCAGGCATCCCTGGCCTGTTGTGTTTTTATTTTTGTTTGCCTATGTATTTTTTTTTTAATTTCTTCTTTAATTTCCTGGGTAACCCATTCATTCTTTAGTAGGATGTTCTTTAACCTCCATGTATTTGTGGTCTTTCCAATTTTTTTCTTGTGGTTGACTTCAAGTATCATAGTGTTGTGATCTGAAAATATGCATGGTATGATCTCAATCTTTTTGTACCGATTGAGGC
This sequence comes from Mirounga leonina, assembly GCF_011800145.1. NCBI lineage: Eukaryota > Metazoa > Chordata > Mammalia > Carnivora > Phocidae > Mirounga > Mirounga leonina. The sequence continues at coordinate 1,309,626 of NW_023270121.1, read as the reverse complement.
CTGATTTGTGACCCAGTATGTTATCTATTCTGGAGAATGCTCTGTGTGCACTCGAAAAGAATGTGTATTCTGCTTTAGGATGAAATGCTCTGAATATATCTGTTAAGTACATCTGGTCCAGTGTAATTCAAAGCCAATGTTTCCTTGTGGATTCCTTACTTCTGCTTAGATGATCTGTCCATTGTTGTGAGTGGGGTATTAAAGTCCCCTTCTATTATTGTATTATTATCAATGCGTTTCTTTAAGTTTGTTATTAATTGGTTTATATATTTGGCTGTTCCCAAGTTGGGGACATAAATACTTACCATTGTTAGACCTTCTGGTTGGATAAACACCTTTATTATGATATAGTGTCTTTCTTCATCTCTTTTTACAGTCTTTGATTTAAAATCTAGTTTGTCTGATATAAGTATGGCTATTCCAGATTTCTTTTGATGTTAATTAGCTTGATAGATGTTTTTCCACCCTCTCACTTTCAATTTGGAGGTGCCATTGTAAATGGAATTGTATTCTTAATTTTGTTTTAGATTGTTCATTGCAAGTGTGTAAAGGACAGTTGATTTTCATATTTTATTCTTATGTCCTCCAATTTTGCTGGAGTCATTATTAATTCTAATAGTGGATTCCTTAGGATTTTTCTACACAGAAGTTCATATTATCTGTGGATATAGTTTTACTTCTTCCTTTCCAATCCAATTCCAAGGATACCTTTCTTTTTCTTGCCTAGTCACCCTGGAGACCTCTGATGCAATGTTGCATAGCAGTGCTGAGAAAAAACATCTTTATAATTTTTGTAATTTTGTGGGAAACACATCTAATATTTCACCATTAGTGTGTTTTAGTTCTGGGTTTTTCATGAAAGCTTTATCAGGCTGAGGAATTTTTTCCCTTCCATTCCTAGTTTGTTGAATATTTTTTTATATCATGAGGAATCTTGGATTTTGTCAAATATTTTTTCCTGTGTCTAGAGAGATAATCATGTGGTTTTTATTTATTATTCTATTTTTATAATGTATTACATTAATTAATTTTGGGGTGTTAAACAAACCTTGCATTCTTGATATAAATCCCACTTGGTAAGGGTGTGTAACTCTTTTCTAATTTGCTAGATTCTGTTCGTATTTTGTTGATAAATTTTACATTCATATTCATAAGAATTATTGATCTGTAGTTTTCTTGTGATGTTATTGTCTGGTTTTGATATCAGGCCAATACTCTCCTTATTAAATGATTTGGGAACTGTTCTCTTTTCATGTTTTTTGTAAGAGTTTGTGAAGTATTGATTATCCTTTAAATATTTGGTAGAATTCAGTTCTGAAGTCATTTGGACCTGGGGTTCTGTTTGTGGGTAGTATTTCTTTTTTACTAATTCAATTTCTTCACTTATTATATATGTCTATTCAGGTTGTCTTTCTTCTGAAATAATTTCTATAGTTCATGTCTCTCTAGGAATTTGTTCATTCCATGTAAATTATCTAATTTATTAGCATATAATTGTTCACAGTATTCCTTTATAATCCTTTTTATTTGTCCCAACTTTTATATCCAATTCTAGTAGTTTGAATTTTATCTCTTCCTTCTTGATCAATCTATCTAAAAGTTTGTCAATTTTGTTAATCTTTTCAAAGAACCAGCTTTTGGTTTCATTCATCTTCTTTATTGTTTCCTTTATATTTGATTTCATTAATTTCCACTCTAGTCTTTATTATTTCCTTCTGTTTTGGCTGCATTATGTTCAGTTTGCTCTTCTTTCTCCAATGTCCTAAGGTGAAAGTTTAAATTACTGGTTTTAAATCTTTCTTTTTTATTAATATTAGCATTTACAACTATAAATTTCCATCTAAGCACTGCTTTAGCTGCATCTCATAACCTTTGGTATGTTGTGTCTTCATTTATCTCAAAATATTTTCTGATTTCCCTTTTTATTTTTTCTTTGACTCATTGGATATTCAAGTGTGTTGCTTGATTCCCACGTATTTATGAACTTCCCAAATTTATTTTTCTGTTATTGATTTCTAATTTCATACTTTGGTGACCAAAGAACTACACTGAATTATTTCTATACTTTGGAATTTTTTGAGGTTTGTTTCATGGTCTAACATAAGGTCTATCTTGGAGAATGTTCCATGTTCACTTGAGAAGAATGTACATTCTGTTGTTGTTGAGTGGCGTGTTCTGTAGATGTCTATTAGGGCTAATTGGCTCAACATTAATTAGTATTGTTCAAGTCTTCTTTTTCTATGTTGATTTTTGCCTAGTTGTTTTTATTTACTTATTTAGAAGAGATCACTGGTTAATCATTACCAGTCAATTTTGTTTATACAGGAGTCATAATTATAATCAGTATGAAAATTAAGCAAAGGCATTTATTCTCTTGTGTGTGAGGATATGCAAAATAAATCAAGTATGAGTTACACCAAAGTAGGTATGTAATCTTTTTTTTTTTTTTTTTTCCCACTCCTCTGGTGGATGTGCAAGTTCATACTTCCCCCTCACATTAGAGACAACCATATCCAAATGGAGCCAGTGAACCTCTTCTGATCAAGGAGACTGAGGCAAAATCTGTAGCAGGCCGTGTGCTTTACTTTATGACTGTCCGCTGTCTCCTGAATGATGCCCCCGATGTCACTAGCATCTCCATGCCTGATAATACTGGCCCAAGTGTCTGGCTCACTGCTGTTTTCAAAATAATAAAAGACCTTCAACAATTGCTCCATTGCCCCAGGGGAACGTTCCATTCCAGTACCGAGGTGAGTATTGATACTCGAATTCAGTGTGTGATTCAAGTTTGGGTCAAGGTACGCAGCTTCCATTATCTTGCTAGATGCTCTGTATCTGTCATGCTAGTTCCAAAGGCCACAGTAACTCTGTGAAGTCCAACGACGGTTTAAAGAAAATGCTCCTAGTTTCTCTTTTCTCTTTCCATAGTAGTCTGAGAACTCGAACCTCGCTGGGCGCAGGGAAGCGAAAGTAGACTACTGCAAGGTGGCACCACGAACTGATCTCCGCGCTCCTTCCCACGCCTCACACGGCAGGTGCACAGAGGTCCTGCCCCTGCTAGGGCGGTAGCAGCCGCGGCAGCAGCCGGCTTGCGCCCGTCCGCGCGGTACTGCGTTGGCACGGGCCCTGCATGCCTGGCGACTGGCTGAGGCGCATGACCCCGCCACTGCCTGGTTGTTTTATTATTGAAAACAGGATATTAAAGTCTCCAAAACTACTGTATACTTATTTCTCCCTTCAGTTCTGTCAGTGTTCACTTCATATATCTTCATACTCCAGAATTTAATTGTATATGTTTATAACTGTTATATCTTCTGCTTTGTACATATAAGTTTTGTACATAGATAATGTCCTTTTTTATCTTGAGCGGTTCTTCTGTTTATGTGGAATGTGTCTTTATATTAATACAGCCAATTCAGCTCTCTTTCAGTTACTGTTTGCATGTAATACATTTTCTATCCTTTTATTTTCATCCTAGTTATGTCTTTGAATCTAAAATGAGCTTGTTGTATACAGCAAATAGTTGGATCATAATTAATTATCCATTCTGTCAATGTCTGTCTCTTAATTGGTGGGTTTAATGTGCTTATATTGCATGTAACTAATTATAAAAACTAAATTACTTCTATTTTTTATTTTCTATGTGTCTCATGTTATTTTTGTTCTTGTATTCCTTCATTACTCCTTTCTTTTGCATTAAGTGAGTATTTTGTAATGAAGCATTAACATTTCTCTACTTTTTTACTCTATATAGTTGTTGCTGTAGGGCTTACCATATACATTGTATCTTATCAGATGCATATTTGTATTAGCTTAATTCCAATGATATATAGAAACATCACTCCTATATAGCTCTATTCCTTTTCTCCTACCCTTTTTGTCATATTATTATTGTACATATTACATCTATTAATATTACATAATATTAATTATTATAATTATTACTTCATCATCTGTAGTCATTTCTTTAGCCCAATACAGCTTTGGTTCCACCCAACTCTTTTGTACTATTATTGGTAAACACATTACAAGTATATTACATTTTTATATGTTATAGGTCCAATCATATATACATATTATTTAACACAATTGCTTTTCAGTCAGTTAAAAGAGAAAGGGGAAAAATATGCATTTATACTGTCTTTTATAGTTACATAATTATCTTCACTGTTGCTCTTTATTTTCTTTAAGTTTTCATTTAAATTTCAGTTAGTTAATATATAGTGTAATATTAGTTTCAGGTACACAATATAGTGATTCAACATTTCCATACAACGCCTTGTGCTTATCACAAATTCACTCCTTATTGCCCATTACCTATTTTACCCATCCCCCCCACACACCTTCCCTCTGGTAACTATCAGTTTGTTCTCTATAGTTAAGAGTCTGTTTCTTGGTTTGCCCCTCTCTCTCTTATTTTCTTCCCCATGCTCATTTGTTTTGTTTCTTAAAATTCCACATATGAGTGAAATCATATGGTATTTGTCTTTCTCTGGCTGACTTCTTTTACTTAGCATAATAGTCTCTATTTTTTGTTTGCATTTGAATTACCATTTGGTGTCACTTGCTTTGAGCCTGAAGAACTTCTTCCAGTATTTCTTGTAAGAATGGTCTGCTAAAAATCAATTTTCTCAGTTTTGTTTATCTGGAAATGCTTTTACGTTGCCTTCATTTTTGAGAGGTAGCTTTACTCTATATAGGATTATGTGGTTGTGTATATTAACTTGTATAATTAGTAAAACCAGTATAGGTATTTAGGAAGTTTAGATAAACTAAATTCTGCATAAGATAACAAAACCAACTCTTCCAGAAAACAAAATATGTACTTTTATTAAATTCCATATTATGGGGGCGCCTGGGTGGCTCAGATGGTTAAGCGTCTGCCTTCAGCTCAGGTCATGATCCCAGGGTCCTGGGATCAAGCCCCACATCGGGCTCCTGGCTCAGCAGGGAGCCTGCTTCTCCCTCTCCCTCTGCCTCTCTCCCTGCTCATGCTCTCTCTCTCTCTGTGTATCTCTGTGTCTCAAATGAATAAATAAAATCTTTAAAAAAAAATTCCATATTATGATCAGAGTGAAGAAATGTCATATAAGCTAAAATTATCAAACTAATCTTATTTGCTTAAGGATTCACATAAATATGGATTATTATTAAAAATGATTCCAAGATAAGGTTTCTTTGAGAAAGGTTGTTTTATTTTTGTCTGTCTTCCTGAAAGGCCGGCACATTTTAAAGTAGCAGATAATCAGTTTTTTCCCTCTGGGAATTATTGTATTTAAGCATTTTTCAGAAGCAATAACTCAAGAAGACAAGGGTTTGAACTAATTTTAAGAAAATAATCAAATTTATTAAACTCTTCCAGGCATAGAAAAGTATTATGCCCTCACAGACTTGGAGGAAAGACTTTATTTACAGACACAGAGAGCTTGCAGCTTCAGCTCCACAACCTGACTAGGGTGAAATGCAAATTCAGATACAATGACATATTCCAACAAACTTTGCAGGAAAAAAGATATTATTGCAAAAAGGTGATTGAGAATGGATACTTGGCAGCTTTAATCATTAGCTTAGGAGGTTTCTGCAATATTCAAATAGTGTTTTCATTCTCTCCCATTCACTCAGGAATGACCCCCTCAATCCATTCATTAAACAAAAGAAACGCAATGTTCCTTTTACATTTTGAAGGTTTCACAGGCTTACAGTCTTGAACCTTGTTATCAAAGCCAGGGCATCAGTCTCTAAACTGGAGGAGAAGTTTACCAGTCTCTCCTCTGGAGCGGGTACTTAACAACCAATCTCGCTAGCTGGGGAAGCCCAGTGGAGACAGGCAGGCTGGAATCCGGATTCAGAGGCCTGGGCAGAGCGTCCTGCTCTCAGGTGAGACTTCTAAATGACCATACCCATGTATTTATGGGGCAAATGATGGGATCTGAAGTTAAACATTTGTTTGCCTACGTGCAGTTTGGAGTGAGCAGCATTCCTATGTTACCATGTCTTAACATATTCAAGGAGGCTGGGTTATGTGTGCCTGCCTCCCCTCCCGGATTCCACTGGCGGTGGGGAGGGGAGAGGTTTAGGGGGGGGGCAGCCTAGCTTGGAGCAGCAGGGGATGTAAGGCAAGATTTACAGCTCTTGGCCTCCAGACCAGTAGGGCCGATTCTGACCTGGAGGCCAGCTAATGTCAACTAGTCAGGCTCCTGAAGTCACTTATGCAACACAAATCTCACAAACAACATTCTTTAGCTTGCCTGTGTATGTGCAGGTTGGGGTGATCAGTTATGCAGGACAAATCACAGAAACCTCCATCCATACAGTACAGTTGTAGAGAACCTTGTTCTAAAATTTATATGGAAAGACAAAACACTAGAATAGCTAAAACGTAATTGATAAAGAATAATAAAGCAAAAAGAATCACTTCATGTGATGTTAACCTTACTACATAGCTACAGCAATCAAGATAATGTGGCATTAGCAGAGGTATCAGTAGAACAGAATGTAGAACTAAAAATTAATATGTTACAGACTTAAATGTAAAGTGTAAAAGTATAATAATTTCAGAAAATGTCACAGGAGAAAATCTGGATCTAGACCTAGGCAAAATTCTTTGATTTGACATCAAAAGCACAATCCATTTTTAAAAAATCAATAAATTAGACCTCATCTAAATTAAAAGCTTCTCTTTGTGAGACATTCTATGAAGGAATGAAAATACAAGCTATAGACAGGAGAAAAATTTGAAAGCTATGTATCCAACAAAAGACTACTATCTAGAAAATAAAAAGAACTCATAAAACTCAACAATCAACAATCAAAGAATCCAAGTACAAAATGGGCAAAAGACAGCAAAAGTTTCACCAAAGCAGATATACAGATGGCAAATAAGCACAGTAAGATATCTTCAACATCATTAGTCGTCATTAGTCATTAGAAAAATGCAAATTAAGACTTCAGTGAGAATATAACTACACACATATTAGAATAACTAAAATAAAAAAATGATAACACCAAATGCTGGCAAGGATGTGGAGGGAAGCTGGATTGCTTATACATTTCTGGTGGGAATGTAAAATAGGTTTAGCCACTTTGTAAAACAGTATGGCAATTTCTTTAAAATTAAACATGAACCTAACATACAAGCCAGAAATCTCACTTGTGGGCATTTAGACCAGAGAATTAAAAGCTTAATTTCACACAGAAAATCATCTACACAATTGTTCACAGAAACTTTATCTGTAAGTCAATGACTGGAAAAACCCAAATGTCCTTGAATGAGTGCAACAGACCGTGGTATATACCTATCATGGAATACTACTCAAAATTAAAAAGTAATAAACTCTTGACACACGCAAAAACTTTGATGGATCTCCAGGGAATTATGGGTAGTAAAAAAAATCCAATCCTAAAACTTACATATTTTATGATTCCATTTATATAAGATTTTTGAAATACAAAAATTTAGAAATGAAGACAGTTTAGTAGTTTCCAGTGGTTAGGCATGGGGAATCATTCTAGAAGGAAGATAGATATAATTGTAAAATGGTAACACTAGGGAGGATCATTGTGGTGTTGGACTTGTTTAGAATCTTGTCTATTGTGGTTGATGCATGGACCTACACATGTGATAAAACTGCACAGAAGTAAGTACACACACACACACACACACACACACACACACTGAAGTAAAACTGGAACAACCTAAATAAGATCAATGGATATTATCAATGTCAGTATCCTTGTTCTGATATTATACTATAATTTTGTAATATATTATCACTGGGGAAAATTGGATAAAATGTACCTTGGATTTCTAAGCATTATTTCTTACAACTGCATGTGAATTTACAATCATCTCAAAATAAAATGTTAAAAATATCTTTAAAAAGTTTTTTTTTTTACAAAAGAAAGATATTTATCTAATTCATCCTAAGTCTATGCTGCACTCAGCCAGGGGAAGAAATATCTAATATATAGCTTATTGAAATTGCATAGATCCTGAATCATAGTTTTGAGGCAACAAAGTGGGTTTCCTGTATTTAGCTATCTTACTATATACCTACCAGTATTAGATTTAGGATTCAGAAGGAAGATACCATACAGAGTCATTTATACATTTACTGAAACTGAAAAATTAAATCATACTTTTTCTTATAAAAAGTAAATCCTGATCAGACTAATTGTCCAATTGAGTAATATACTGAACATTTTCCATAAATTGACTGAACTATGTTTGTGGCACCAAGATTTAGGAAAAGGATTTTTAAAGCACAGATAAAATATACAATATACCAGAAATTATATCCTTTGCAAATTAAAAAATATGAGAGGGCTGTTTTCAAGATTTGTTTAGGGGATATGAGAGAAAAAGAAAAAAAACATTACCTTAAAATTCTGCTTTTGAAAAGTCTCTGCTGTTCTGATCTGCACCAAGACCCTGTGGCGGGGGGTTCCCCTCAGTACAAGTGGAACTCCAGTCTGATTTCTCAATTATTTTCTGCTCAGGATTCTCTGTGCAGTATTTGACATTAGGCTGGGAAAATGTCCTGTCCTTTAAAGGAGGAATAACAGGTCTTCTCATTTTCCCTCTCTGGATTTTTTTAGAATTTTTTTCTGGACACCTTAAGCACTTCAACTGTCCATCGCCCATTAAAAAAGTGATACTGAGTTCATGATGAATTAAAGATTTATATCTTAAATCACTTATGGTAAACAGTATTGACAGGGCTTATTCCTTTTGACAGAAGCACAATCTAAAGCACAGTGTGGCTTAAGGTGACTTCTTGGAAATCACAAAATAGCTTAAGAAATAGAGACTGGGAAGAACCCCAGATCTCCTGACCCTCAATTCTGATAACCTACAGTCAATGGTAATTATTATGTGTTATCTGAATGAACGCCAACACCCACCAACAGCCTTATGAGGTCACATCAGTTGCTATTCTCATTTTAAAGATGGATAATGAAATTTTGGAAGAGTTAATATATCTGTCCAAGGTCATGAAGCTACTAGGTGCTAAAGCCATAAGGCCAGGGATCCAATATTAAGATATCTCATGCCATTATCCCATATACTGAAAGATGACATTGTACTGCAAAAATTAAAACAATCATGGCCCATCTACTTCTTTACCAGCAATTAGGGCAAAAGAAAGAATTGTTAAAAAAAAAAAAAACAGAAAAACAAAGCAAAAAAACTAAAGCAAAGCAAAAACAAACAAAAACAAAACTATGATCACATGCTAAGTGTCATGAAGAAGAGTAAGACTTGTCTGATAAGGTGACCTGAAATATGAATTAAGTAAGGAGGTGGTTATAGGGATATCTGAAGGCAGGCTATTACAGGAAAACACATAGAAAGGCATGGAAGCATGCCTAGTGAGTTAGTGTTAGAGGAATGAAAAAGAGACTAGTGTGGCTGGAGAAAATGTTACTTATTCATTCAACAAATATTCAAGTATCCATTGATCCAGGAACTACTATAGGCACTTAGCATACATTAATGAACAATGAACAAAGATTTATGCTCTCCTGGAGTTTATATTGTTCCACCACAGGAGATAGGTGGTAAAAACAAAACAACAACAACAAAAACAACAACAACAAAAACCCAACAAAAAAAACCAACAACAACAAAAAAAACAGCTTATGAATAAAATATATTGTATTCCTAAAAGGTGGTAAATAATGTGGAAAAGAAAAGAAAGAAATAGGGAAGAAGTGGAATTAGGAGTGTGGGGTGAGGGAAACTTAAAAAAAAATATTAGCTATTCTTGTAATTGATAGGACTTTTATTGGGTGGAAGTTTTCTCTTTTGTGCTGCTTTTTGTCAGGTGTCAATGTAAATGCTATGCTGGTTTCACTGCACAGATGTCAGAACACATTTTCCCCATCTTTGGAGGGAACTTGACTTGTTTAGTGTATCAGAACACCTGGGACACTAATATCTGACAGCTTTTTGTCATCAAGTGGCAAGTTTAAAGTTAACACCACCTGTTGTATAGCCAATAAATTTGGACATTAGTTCCCTGGGTTTGAGACCTGGCCTGGTAGAAACTCTGACCAGGTGCAGACACACTGTGCCTTGCTTTCTACCCAAGGACATTTAAACAGGTGGAGCGAGCACATAATCATAACCCTTTCACTTCTGCGGAGCTGAACTGAACTCCATTTCTCAGGGCGGGTCAGAAATCTGGTCCTGCCTTCCAGTACAGAATTGATTGAGCCACAGGGGGTCACGTGACCTAAATTCTGCCAATTGAAGTCCTCTCCCAGCTAGTTTAATTTTGGAAAGGAACCGTTAAGACGCCGATCTTTACCAAACCTGCCTCTTGTTTTTTAGCAAATTCCTGGGAGAAAGTAAAGGGCTCCTGTTGCTGAGGTCTTGGATTGCACCCAAGTTTTTTCCAACTCTTCTTCCAATTAGGTAAATTATAGCAGTATCCTTTCTATAAGCTACATCTATATTGGCCTAATTTACCCAGGGTCAAGGTTAGGGATTAGTTAAAAAAAGGCAATCCAGTTGGATTACCCAGTGATCTACTTTCCTCTCCACCCTCTTGTGCATCCCCCATCCTAACCTATGATTCATTTCAGTTGTGTGGCTAATCATTTCATGTTCTCTCTTTAAAACCCCTTAACAGCCTTTCTCTTTTTTTCTCTTCTTCAAAAAACTTATAATTCTCCTTTGCATCTTAGTTTTGCTTGCAGTTAGTTTTGATATCCTAGACTTTAAATTGTAAATAGTGAATTATATATATTTCTGTCTATTGCATTTCATTTCTTTTATATTTAAAAATGCTTTTCTCATCTAAAGAGCAACTAAGTATTCATCTACATCTTGGAGATGACTGCGTTTCATTTCTTATAATGGACTCTCTAAAGCAGTTTGAATTCATTTTTAATGGATGATGTGATATGAGCATTTGTCCATCTTTCTAATTATCCTCCTAACTATATTGCAGTTGGTTAGATTGTTGTTATAAACAGTGTAGTTTACAGAATAACCCTTCTTTTAACCCTTGATTTTATCTCTTTTTAATTTTTAACTTTGAAATAATTTCAGACTTACAGAAAGTTTGCAAAAAATAGCACAGAAAGTTTTCCACCAGATTTCCGTAATGTTAGTGTCTTATATAACCTTAGAAAAATTATAAAAACTATGAAATTAACACTGATGCAGTACTATTAACAAATCTACATACGTTATTTGCTTTTTACCTGTTGTCCCACTAATGTCCTTTCTCTATTCCAAGATCCCATTCAGGATACCACATTGCCTTTGGCTGCCATTTCTCCTTAGTCTCCTTGAGGCTGACAGTTTATCAGTTTTTCTGGGTCTTTCACAGCCCTGACATTTTGAAGATGCTGGTGAAGTATTTTATAGAATATCTGTCAATTTGGATTTTTCTGATGTTTTCTTATGATTAGATTGAAGTTATACATTTTTGGCAAGAATACCTGTTTTATTTTCTTCCCCTCCACCCCACTGATGATGGAGGGATTTCCACTCTATTGTTATGGGACTAGCTGAGCACATGACACTGGACACTGAACAGAGGAATTCATAGCTGGTTATTAGTAACATTTACTCATAGTCTTGGGGAAGAGGACACTACATGCCAGGTAGAGCCTCACAGGTTACGCTCTGGAAGAGAGTGAACAATTGGGGCTGTGGGGGGCAGTTTTGTAGTAACAAGAAGATGAAGTGACCCTTGGTTCACATGGAAAGTTATGATTGGTTTGTTTGAATAATTCTGGTGGGGAACTAAAGCCCATTACTCAGGGATAAGCAAGCACTGTACCTAGTTCCCATGATAAGGAGGGTTCTTTGTCAAGGGGGCCTTATTTGTGGGAGCACAATAGGGAAGGGAACATTTGAGGCCCTCTGGGTTTTCCCCAGATGTCAAGGCATACATATGATTGAGACTTAATTTTAGGTCTTATATACTATATTGCACATGTAATTTTGTTCCCTTTCCATACATCATGTCATGTGGTACATGATGTCCATATGTTGTATTATTAGTCATATTCATCTTGATCACTTGATTAAGGTGGTGGCAGTTATGTTGCTCCATTGTAATGGTGCTTTTTCCCATTTGTAAGTAATAAATATTGTGTAGGAAATACTTTGAGTATAAAGATATTGTTTCTTCTCAGGCTTTTACTCACTACTTTTAGAATCCATCTGAAGATCTTGCCTATAACAATTATTACCCAACTGTGACTTTCTATTTTCCTCATTCCTACTACATTTATTTATTGGAATTCTCTGGAAAAGCCATTTTTTTCTCTTCCATTTATTTATTTTATATGTTTTTAAGTTATTTATATAAATTATTTTATAAAATGTATTTCAAATTATTGATTTGAATAATTTATATCAATATTGACTCTTGAATCACTACGTTGCACATGAGTTATAATCAAATTTTATGATTATTTACTTTATTCGTCAAATCATTCCAGCTGTGGTCATGGGAACTCCTTTTGGTTGGTTCTGTGTTCTTTCAAAATGACCCTATCCTTTTTTGTGTACTTCCTTCTTTACTGGCATAAGATGTTCATGTTCATCTTGTGTTTTTTTCTCACCACAGTCCTGGAATCAAGCTATTTCTCTAAGGAGCCCCATTTCCTTTCTTGTAGAATGACATTTAGAAACCAATATGTCAAAGTGTGTTCACTGCTACTGGGGTTTCATTGCTGCTAGGCCCTCCCTCTCCATCAACAAAAGTAGGAAATATATGGTATGTATATGCCCATACTTAGAGATATAGCTGTATTCATTTCTGTACCTACCTGTATGTATAGATACTAAAATTCATGAGCTCAGACTGATAATTCTGATTTCAATCCAGTCTAGCTTTATTTATAGCTCCTTTCTCTGACCTAGCTCTCATTATTTACAATATTTACTCATTTGTTCATGCCTGGTGTATTATAAAGTAGTTGGAGAAATGTTAAACAATACACCTGTTAGAAATAGATCTGCTAGTATGTATTTATGAACAGTTCTTTTTGTCTTTAGCAATCAAAATACTGTTTTCCCAAGTTTCTTAGTTTAGCTATGTTCTTCCTCATCTCTTCAGTGAGGTTAAGATATTCATTTGTAATATAGTTAGATTAATCTGTTGTTTGTATTTGAAGTAGGGTTCCTCCCACATCCTGGCTGATTTTATTGTTTGTTTTTGTATATGATGTGTGATATAGATCTTTTATTTTTTCCCAAATGTCTCAATTGTTCCAGCACCATTTATTAAATGTCCATCTTTGCCCCAGTGATTTTACTTGCCCTTTCATCATATACTAAAATCTCCACATGTTCTTGGGCATTTTGGGGGGTTTTCTATTCTATTTTATGGGGCTGTTGTCATTACATAGGCTTTATAGTATGCTTTAATGGCTGGTATCATTACCTCCTCATAGGTTTTCTCTTTCACTTATATTCTGGTTATTCTTACATTTTTTAAATATATGAACTTATTATCATCTTGTCTAACTGCATAAAAGTATTTGCTGATATTTTTGAGATTGTACTAAATTTATACATTAACAGGGAGAATTGACATTTTTTAAAATGTTGAGTTATTCTATCCAAGGACAGTGAACATACTTTCATTTATTCAAGTTTCCCCTGTGTCCTTCAGGAGTGTTTTATATAAAAAAAAAAAAAAAAGAGAGAGAGAGAGGGAGAGGGAGACAAACTAAGAAACAGACTCTTAAATATAGAGAACAAACTGATAGTTACCATAGGAGAGGTGTGTGGAGGGATAGGTTAAATAGATAATGGGCAATAAAGAGTGCACTTGTGATGAGCATAAGGTGTTGTATGGAAGTGTTAAATCACTATATTGTACACCTGAAACTAATATTACACTGTATGTTAGCTAACTGGAATTTAAATAAACACTTAAAAATTTCCTTATATAGATGTTCCTATTAAGTTTATTCCTATGCATTTAATCTTTTTTGTTGCTATTGCATATAGGATGTTTTCTAAAAATGTGCCCTCCAGCTGGATTGTGTGTGCATGCGTGTATGTTTGTATGTATAAAAACTATCGATTTTTGTATGTTAACTTTACATCCTGCTACCTTATTGATTTCTTTTATTGCTTACATTAATTTGCCATTGTTTCTATAGGACTTTTTGTTTTTATAGGTGTACTATATTATCTGCATATTCGGATGGCTTTACTTCTTGTTATCCATTCTTTTTTAATTTTTTTAATTTAAATTCAATTAGCCAACACATAGTACATCATTAGTTTTTGATATAATGTTCAATGATTCATCAGTTGCATATAACACCCAGTGCTCATCACATCATGTGCCCTCCTTAATGCCCATCCCCCAGTTACCTCGTCCCTCCCCCACCCACCTCCCTTTCCACAACCCTCAGTCTGTTTCCCTGGAGTCAAGGGTCTTTCATGGTTTGTCTCCCTCTCTGATTTCTTCCCATTCAGTTTTCCCTCCCTTCTCCTATTCTCTGCACTATTCCTTATGTTCCACATATGAGTGAAACCATATGATAATTGTCTTTCTCTGATGGACTTATTTCACTTAGCATAATACCCTTGTTATCCGTTCTTATAAATCTAATTGATTTCTCTAGTCAACTAATATATATAGTACAAGATTGAATAGGAATGAAGTGGTGGGCATACTTTCCTTGTTCCTGACCTTAATGGAAAACCTCTAGTGGTACCACATTAAATAAAATATTAGCATTAAGAATTCATTGAAGATCTTTTATCATATTAAGAAGACATTGCCTGATTCCTATTTTCTTGAGGATTTTTCCCCTTTTTAAAAACATGAATGGGTGCTGAATTTTCCCACAGGTTTGTTTAGTATATATGGTGATAATCACATGGTATTTGTCCTTAACTATGTTACTATGGTGAATGATATAAATGAAATTCCTAATATAGAACCAACCTTGTATTAATGAAAGAAACCCCACTTGGTAACAGTTTATTGGTTTCTAAATGTATTGTTGGATGTTTGCTAATATTGTATTATTTTTGTATCTACATATTAACTGTCAATGTCATACTTGTTTCATAAAAGGGGTTAAGGAATATTCATTCCTTTTAAATACTCTTGAATAATTTATAGAAAATTGGTACTGATGTTTGATGGGTTACTAGAATTCACCTGTAAAACCATTTGAGTGGTGCTTCTTCGGGGTTATTTCTTTTTTTGTTTTTTGTTTTTTTGGAGAGGGGGAAGGAGTGACAGAGGGAGAGGGAGAGAGAGAATCTTAAGCAGGGCTTGATCTAATGACCCTGAGATTACGATCTAAGCAGAAATCAAGTCAGTCACTTAACTGACTGAGCCACCCAGGTGCTCCCTAGGGGTAATTTCTTAATAGCTTTCTCTATTTCTATGAAAATTGCCTAATTTAACCTTTCTAACACTAAAGCCAGAATTTTGGCCATCTGTATTTCTCTAGGAAATTATCTGTTTCATGTAGAATTTCAAATTTATTTGCATAGAGGTTTGCAAATAATGTATTTTCTTTCTCTGTTTCAATGGTTATTTTTCCTTTGTCATTTATTATTTTGTATATTTGTGCCCTCTCTTCCTTCATCAAGCCAGCTAGTGGTTTCTCTATTTTAAAAAGCAGAATTTTGATTTTTTAAATTTTGCATTTCATTCATTTCTGCTTTAATATTTATTATTTCTTCCTTGTGCTTTTTTTGGTTTACTCAGTTGTTTCTTATTTTTGTAGTTTTTTGAAGCCATACTTCAAATTCATTTATTTTCATTATTTTCTTTTTTATCATAAAAATATTTAGTACTCTGAATATGCCCTCTGATCACTGCTTTAAATGTATCTCATAGATTGTAATATGTATTTTTTATTGTCTTTATAAAAATTTATATAACTTTAGTTTGTATCTCCCTTCTTAAAGTTTTTATTAAAATTCCAGTTAATTAATATACAGTCTCAGATGTATACAGTTACATACAGTTTCAGATGTACAATATAGTGATTCAGCACTTCTATACAGCACCTGGTGCTAATCACAAGTGTACATTTTAATCTGCATCACATATTTTATCCATCCCCTAACCCACCTAACCTCTGGTAACCATCAGTCTGCTTCTTGGTTTGCCTCTCTCTTTTTTCCCCTTTGCTCATTTGTTTTCTTTTTTAAATTCCACATATGAGTGAAATCATAGCTATTTGTATTTCTATGATGTATTTCACTTAGCGTTATACTCTCTTGCTCCATCCATGTCATTGCAAATGGCAAGATTTCATGCTTTTTATGGCTGAATAATATTCCGTTGTGTGATATATATATCACTTCCTCTTTATCCATTCATCTCTTGATGGACACTTGGGCTGCTTCCATAATTTGGCTATTGTAAATAATGCTGCAATAAACATAGGGGTGCATGTATCCCTTTGAATTGGTGTTTTTATAATTTGGGAGTAAATATCCAGTATTGTGATTACTGGGTCATAGGGTAGTTCTATTTTTAACTTTTTGAGGATCCTCCATACTGTTTTCCAGAGTGGCTGCACCAGTTTGCATTCCCACCAATAGTGCAAGAGGGTTGCTCTTTGTCCACATCCTCCCCAACACCTGTAGTTTCTTGTGTTGTTGATTTTAGCCATTTTGACAGGTCTGAGGTGATATCTCATTGTAGTTTTGATTTGTATTTCCCTGATGATCAGTCATGTTGAGCATCTTTTCATGTGTCTGTTCGCCATCTGGATTTCTTCTTTGGAGAAATGTCTATTTGTGTCTTCTGCCCATTTTTTAATTGGATTATTTGGTTTTTTGGAGTTGAGTTTTATAAGTTCTTTATTTATTTTGGATACCAACCCTTTATCAGATACATCATTTGCAAATACCTTCTCCCATTCTGTAGGTTGCCTTTTAATTTGTTGATTATTTTCTTTGCTGTGCAGAAGCTTTTTATTTTGATGAATTTCCAAGAGTTTATTTTTGCTTTTGTTTCCCTTGCCTCAGGAGACATATCTAGAAAGAAGTTGCTTTGGCCAGTGTCAAAGAAGTTACTGCCTGAGATCTCCTCTATGAATTTTATGGTTTCAGGTCTCACATTTAGGTCTTTAATCCATTTTGAGTTTATTTTTGTGTATGGTATAAGAAAGTGGTCCAGTTTCACTCTTTTGTATGATGTTGTCCAGTTTTCCCAACATCATTTGTTGAAGGAGACTGTCTTTTTTCCTTTGCATATTTCCTACTTTGTTGAAGATTAATTGGCCATATAGTTGTGGGTTTACTTCTGGCTTTTATATTCTGTCCCATTAATCTATGTGTCTCTTTTTTGCCAGTACCATACTGTTTTGATCACTATAGCTTTCTAATATAACCTGAAGGTGAGCATTGTGATGCTTCCAGCTTTTTTTCCCTCAAGATTGCTTTGGCTATTTAGGGTCTTTTGTGGTTCCATACAAATTTTAAGATTATTTGTTCTAGCTCTGTGAAAAAAGTTGTTGATATTTGATAATGGCATTAAATGTGTAGATTGCTTTGGGTAATATAGACATATTAACAATATTTGTTCTTCTAATCCATAAGCATGGGATGTCTTTCCATTTCTTTGTGTCATCTTCAATTTCTTTCATCAGTGTTTTATATTTTTCAGAATACAGGTCTTCCCCCAATTTGATTAGGTTTATTTCTAGGTATCTCATGGTTTTTGGTGCAATTTTAAATGGGACTGATTCCTTAATTTCTCTTTCTGCTGCTTCATCTTTGATGTATAGAAATGCAACACATTTCTGTACATTGATTTTGTATCCTGCATTTTTGCTGAATTTGTTTATCAGTTCAAGGAGTTTTTTTGGTGGCGTCTTTCAGGTTTTGTATATATAGTTTGTTTCTTTTTGTTGTCTGATTGGTGTGGCTAAGACTTCCAGTACTACGCTAAATAAAAGTGGTGGGAGTGGACATCCCTGCCTTGTTCCTAACCATACAGGAAAAGCTCTCAGTTTTTCCTCATTTAGGATGATATTAGTTGTGGAATTTTCCTATATGGCCTTTATAATGTTGAGGTATTTTCCCTCTAAACCTACTTTGTTGAGAGTTTTTATCATGAATGGATGTTGTACTTTGTCAAATGCTTTTCCTGCATCTATTGAAATGATAATATGGTTCTTATCTTCTCTTTTATTAATGTGATGTATTACATTGACTGATTTGTAAATATTGAACCACCCTCACAAGCCAGGAATAAATCCCACTTGACCATGGTGAATTTTTTTTTTAATATTTTGCTGAATTTGGTTTGCTAGTATTTTATTGAGAATTTTTGCATCCGTGTTCATCAGGGATATTGGCTTGTAGTTTTCTTTTTTGTGGAGTCTTTATTTGATTTTGGTATCAGGGAAACACTAACCTCATAGAATGATTCTGGAAGTTTTCCTTCTTTTTTTGTGGGTTTTTTTTGGGGGGGATCACTTGAGGTGAATAGTATTAACTCTTCTTTAAATGTTTGGTAGAATTCACCATGTGTTTCTGGACTTTTGTTCATAGGGAGTTTTTTGATACTGATTCATTTTCTTTGCTAGTTATCAGTCTGTTCAAGTTTTCTGTTTCTTCCTGTTTCAGTTTTAGTAATTTGTATGTTTCTAGGAATTTATTCATTTCTAGGTTGTCCAGTTTGTTGGCATATAGTTTTTCATTATATTCTCTTATAATTGTTTGTATTTCTGTGCTGTTGGTGTCATTTCTCCTCTTTCATTTGTGATTTTTGTTTATTTGGGTTCATTCTCTTTGTGATAAATCTGGCTAAAGTTTATCAGTTGCATTAATTTTTTCAAAGAACCAGCTCCTACTTTCACTGATCTGTTCTATTGTTTTTAGATTCTATTCCATTTATTTCTGTTCTAATCTTTATTCCTTCCTTCTGCTGGCTTAGGCTTCATTTGTTGTGCTTTTTCTAGCTCCTTTAGGTATTAGATTAGGTTGTTTATTTGAGATTTTTTCTTCTTCTTGAGGTATTCCTGTGTTGTACTATACTTCCTTCCTAGGACCAGCTTTGCTGCATCCCAAAGGTTTTGGACTGTTGTGTTTTCATTTTCATTCGTTTCCATGTATTTTTTTTTTTTATTTATTCTTCTCTTTCCTGGTTAACCCATTCATTGCTTAGTAGCATGTTGTTTAACTTCCATGTATTTGTGGTCTTTCCAGGTTTTTTTTTTTTTTTGTAGTTGACTCCAAATTTCATAGCATTGTGGTCAGAAGAGGTACATAGTACGATTTCAATATTTTTGTATTTGTTCAGGCCTGTTTTGTGACTTAATATGTGATCTATTCTAGAGAATCTTCCATATACACTTGAAAAGAATATGTTTTTTGCTGTTTTAGGATGGGATGTTTTGAATATCTCTTTTGAATCCATCTGGTCCAGAGTGTCATTTAAAGCCATTGTTTCCTTGTTGATTTTCTGTTTAGATGATCTATCCATTGATGTAAGTGGGGTGTTAAAATCCCCTACTATTATTGTATTATTATTGATTAGTTCCTTTATGTTTATTATTAATTGTTTTATATATTTGCGTGCTCCCATGTTGGTGCATAAATACTTACAATTGTTATATCTTCTTGTTAGATTGTCTCCTTTATATCTCTTGTTACAGTCTTTGTTTTAAAGTCTGGTTTATCCAATGTAAGTATTGCTATTCAAACTTTCTTTTGATGTCCATTTGTATGATAAATATTTATTTCTCCATTCCCTCACTTTCAATCTGTTGGTGTCTTCAGGTCTAAAATGAGTCTCTTGTAGGCAGCATGTAGATGTCTTGTTTTTTTTTATCCATTCTGACATCCTGTGTCTTGTGATTGGAGTGGTTGTTCCATTTACATTCAAAGTAGTTATTGATAGATATGTATTTAGTGCCATTTTATTACTTATTTTGTCATTGTTTCTGGAAATTTTCTCTGATCCTTTCTTGTCTTTGTTACTTTTGGACTCTCTTTTCCACTCAGAGTGTCACCTTTAATATTTCTTGCAGGGCTGGTTTAGTGGTCATGAACTCCTTTAATTTTTGTCTGGGAAACTCTATCTCTCTTTCTATTCTGAATGATAGCCTTGCTGGGTAGAGTATTCTTGGCCGCAGATTTTTCCCATTCAGCACATTGAATATATTATGCCTTTCTCTTCTGGCTTGCCAAGTTTCTTTTGGAAAATCTCCAGCTAGCCTTATAAGTTTTCCCTTGTAAGTTATGGACTTTTGTCATGTTGCTTTTAAGATTTTTTTCTTTATTGTTGTATTTTGCAAATTTAATTATAATATGTCTTCATGTTGGCCTGCTTTCATTGATTTTGATGGAAGTTCTCTGTGCCTCCTGGATCTGGATGCCTGTTTCCTTCCCCAGATTATGGAAATTTTCAACTGTTATTTCCTCAAATACATTGTCTGCCCCCTTTTCTCTCTTCTTCTTCTTCTGGGACTCCTATAATACAAAAATTATTACTTTTGATTTAGTCACTGAGTTCTTTAAGTCTGTTCTTGTGTTTCATTATTCTTTCTCTTTTTTTCAGCTTCATTATTTTTCATTATTTTATCTTCTATATCACTTATTCATTCCTCTGCTTCTTCCATTCTTTTGTTCATTGCATCAAGTGTGTTTTAAATCTGTTATTTTGTTTTTCATTTCTGACTGATTGTTTTTTAACTCTTTTATCTCTGCAGTAAGGACCTCCCTGAAGTTTTCCATTCTTTTCTCAATCCCAATGAGTATCTTTATGATTGTTGCTTTAAATTCTCCATCCAGCATGTTACTTATATCTGTTTTGCTTAGATCTCTGGTCATGACTGTATCTTGTTCTTCACTGGGGATAAATTCCTCCATCTTTGCATTTTGCCTAAGTCTCTGCCTTCTTTTTTGTGTTAGAAAAGCCAGTTATGTCTCCTGCTCCTAAAAGTAATGGTCCTATGAAGAAGTCATGTAGTGCCCAGGGCCTGGTGCTTCAGGGAGTGTCTTTGATGTGTGCTGCATGTGCTCAACTGTTGTTGAGCTCTACACTTCAGGCTAGTCATCTACAGAGTCTCTCCTTGCTTGCTGTTGGCAGTGTTTGGTCCCCGGCCTGAATGTGGCAAGTTTTAACTAGGTATCCTCTGGTCTGCTTATGTGAGATTGGACACCTCCTCCACCAGAACTGAGGCCCTGCAGAACTTTCTGGTCGGGAGATGTGGTTTGGACAGGGGTTTGTGCTGGTCTTCTGGGGTAGGGGCCTGCCACAGTGGGACTGAGGCAAGCATGACTGGGACGGGTAGTTACATGGGAATGCAGGGAGGTGGGACTTGGTGCAAGCAAGTTATGCAGCCAGTGTCAGCAGTGCACTGCTTCTGATAGGTGGCTCTGTGTTTATGCTGAGAAGCAGGGGAGGGAAATGGTGCTGGCCAGCTCCTTTATCCCAGAGAAGTGTCTCTGTGAATGCTGCCTCTCAGGGATGTACTCTGAGAAGAGTGAATCATCTCACCGGTGTGTGCCTCAGATGCTCTTTGGATGCTGTTTCTACACTGTCTGCCCCTGGGTTTGTCTACCTTCTCTCCAGAGTAACACAGTGTCCTGCAGGCTTTATCCCAGCCAAGCCCACTGACCTTTAAAACTCCAGGCTTTAAGCCCCTCTGGTTGCAAGAACTCATAATTCAGACCTTCTCATTTTCCAAGCCCATGGCTTTGGGGAAACATTCTCCTTTTCTGTTCCCCTGGGTGCTCCTCTATCTCTTGTCCTTCTCTGTGACCATGTTTCCCTCCACTCCACAGCACATGTGATCCATTTCTCCCCTAAACCCTGTCTCCATACTTTCTGCCTTCTTTGATGTGGCCTCTTCTCTCCTTTTAGTTGTGGCATTTGTTCTGTCAATCTTCTGGTCGACTTCTGGGGTATTCAGGATGATTTGATAGTTACCTAGTTGTGTTCATGGAATAAGGCAAGTGTAGGGTCCTCCTACTCCACTGCCATCTTCCTCCTACCAAGCTTTGTATCTCCTTTTTAACTTAACATTTTTAAAACAGAGGCTTTAAAAACTTTTGCAGGTAGAAAGCCCTTTCTGTTTTCCATTTTGTTAGTAGTTTAACTTTTGTTGCATTGTGATTGGATTGTTTGTAATATTTCTACTTTATGGAAATTAATGATGCTGTTTCTCTGAAATAATTATCAATTTTTGACAAGAAAATATATTCTGTATTCTCTGTCTCTCTCTGTGTGTGTATACTATGTGTTTTACCTTATTGATTATGTTGTTTACATTTTCTACTTCTGCATTCTTTTTTTATACCACTTGATCTATCTTGTACTGAAACTGGTTTCTTAAATCTCCTATTATTATTGTCTTTTTTTTTAAATCTAAGTCTCCTTTCCCTTTTGCTTTATAACAGTGGTTGCTGTGTTACTTGGTGAGTAAATGTTCCTAAGTGTTACATTTTTATTGTGAATCTTGTCTTTTATTATCAAGACATATTCTTTGTCATGTTTAATACTTTAAAAAAATTACCCTTAACCACTTGTTTTCTTAACAGTTTACTATCTTGTCCATTCTTCGTCCCCCCACTGGTATCATTTAATATTCACCTACTGCATTATGGCAAAAAGTTTACTCTATTCTCTTCTGTTTCTCTCCTTACTCTCATTTTTAGTTGAATGATTTCTGTTTTTCTTTTCACAACATGACACATTTGTACATTAGTCTTTCCTCTTTTCCCCTACCTTGATTATAGTATTAGTTGTTAAAATCAGATATTTTGGTGACATTTTCCCTGTCATCACATGTAGGTTTACATTCTCAGTTCATCTTTTAGAAGATTACTTGACAAACATTCTGTAAAGAGACATTTGGTAAATATTTTAAACTTGTGGGTCACGGTGTCTCTGTTATAACAGCTTTGCCATTGTAGTGCAAAAGCATCCATAAATAATACATAAATGGTTGATCACGGCTTTGTTCCAATAAAACTTTATTTACAAAATCAAGCAGTGGACTAGATTTGGCATAATCTGGCCACAATTTGCAGACCTCTGCTCTAGTAGATTCCTGAGGAAGGACTGAGTGATGGAGAATTTCCTAAGTTCCTGTATGTTAAAAAACTGTTTTTCTGTAGGCTGTGATAGTTGAAGAACACTCCAGCTAGATATAAAATCTTTACTTCAGATTTTTAAAAACAAATTTTATTATTGAAGTATAGTTGACATACACTGTTATATTAGTTTCAGGTGTAAAACATAATGATTTGACAGTTCTGTACATTATACAATGCTCACCACCAGAAGTATAGGTATGATATGTCACCATACAATGTTATTACAATATTATTGACTATATTCTCTATGCTGTACTTTTATTTTTAGTACATTTCTGTTTTTAGATTTTTGAAAACATTCTGATTCAAGGTAGGTTTCATATCCTCAGATGCTTGCTGGAATATTTAATTCTGTTTGGAGTGTTACCTCAGAGTCTCCTGATTCATGGTTGTTTAATATGTGTGAAGTTTGTTACCTCATCTTTTTTGCAATGTTTTTATATGGAATTCCCTTTCCTTTTGTTCATTTGTATGATATTTAGTAGTTTCACAAGAGTCTTAGTTTAGTGATGTCCTTTTCTGTCATTATAGCAAAGTCCGGATCCTTATTTGTTTTGTATGTTTGTTTTGGTAATCGAGGGAGTTATGAGTGCTCTGATTTTGTGGTTCTTTTATGTCTTGCAAGATCCTTCCTCTTCCTCTTTTGTTTATTTTTCCTGTCATACCCAATTGCTAAAGTGTGCTTCTCCCTTCCTTTTTGCCTTTATTTTTTTCTAGAAGTTATGTCTTTCAAAGACTGAACCTTTAAATCATTCCTGCCCTTTTACATGCTCATATTTTGGACTCCCTTCCGTGGGTTCCCTGCTCTCATCTTCCAGGACATCTTTTTCAGACTTGTTTTGTGCTTAGTCATTCTGCTATAGTTCTAGAGCAACTTTAAGCTCCTCACCATCTTTCTTCTTCTGTATCTCTTGTAGCTTTTCTTGGTCTGATTTTGCTTGCTACAAAGCCTAGTGATGAGAGTGTAACAGACTGTGTGCTGGGATTTTATGATTTTTTCTTACTTAAAATTATTTTGAAGTTTGGCATTTTCCATTTTATTTTATTTTTTGGAGATAGAGAAAGTGAGCATGAGTGGGGGAGGGGCAGAGGAAGAGGGAGAGGGAGCATCTTAAGCAGGCTCCATGCCCATTGTGAAGCCCAATGCAGGTCTCAATCTCACAACCCTGAGATCATGACCTGAACCAAAATCAAGAGTCAGACACTTAACAGATTGAGCCACCCAGGTGCCTCTGGCATTTTCCATTTTAAAGTAATGATAAGGATATAGCTTTTATGCAGATTTACATTTTTCTTCTTACTGGTTTATATCCTTTTGGGAGGAAATATTGGGAAGACAGCAGCTGAGTGGTTAGCATTGTGTTCTGCTAATTTACCTCTGATTTCTTTTTTTTTTTAAAGATTTTATTTATTTATTTGACAGAGAGAGACACAGCGAGAGAGGGAACACAAGCAGGGGGAGTGGGAGAGGGAGAAGCAGGCTCCCCGCAGAGCAGGGAGCCCGATGCAGGACTTGATCCCAGGACCGTGGGATCATGACCTGAGCCGAAGGCAGTCGCTTAACCAACTGAGCCACCCAGGCGCCCTACCTCTGATTTCTAATGGCATTTTATCTTATGTAAATACATGTGTGTTTGTGTATGTATGTATGTATATATATGCATGCACATATATACTTAGACACACATAGAAGTCCATTTTTATTCTGTTTGTATAGTAGAGGTCACCTGAGTTGGCTGATTCAATAACCATCTTGTTCATAGCTAATCTTGGAGGCAAATAAGACTGTAGATATCTTTTCAGGATTTCTAAATATTCCTCACCCTGAAGCACATTCATGAAGATGGACCAGAAGGCCATAGCCACACTGCTAGAGCTTGCTGCAAAAAGTCTACTGAGTAATGAGCCTGCAGCTATCCATGCCTTGGAAGAACTCCCAAGAGACCTCTTTGTTCCCTTATTCATTGATGCCTTCTTGGGAGGGCATAAGAAGATACTAAAAGCAATGGTGAGGGCTTGGCCCTTTCACTGTCTCCATATTGGGGCACTGAGTATACAAGAATCATACTATGAAATCTTGGAAGCCATGACTGATGGTCTGCAGATCCACCCTGACCAGAACTCTTCCTCTTGGTAAGCCTGTATCAAGTAGAAACATAGTGAGTCAGCAGAAGGATATGCTAGAGCCTGGGGCAGGGGGATACCTAACAGCCTCCCAAAAATAGCCAGTGGTGAATGCTGAAGATCTCTGTGTGGCTATTGGTCTAACACATGGGGTTACCTTAGGGACTCCAATGTCTTACAGGCTTGATTATAGAATAGAGGTCACTGAGGTGGTGGATCTATCTCCTGAGTATGATTACATAGAAGGACATGGGTGTTGAGACTGGGGAGGACCAGAGGTGAAGAAAGTATGGGTAAAGAGTGAAATGTTAAATTTGTATAAAAGGGCTTACTGGTGAATGGTATATGGAATGAAAAACAGGGATAAAGAGTTCTGTTTCTGCTTCCCATCATTGATCTTGCTGGGTTATATTAAAATCAGCTACTTCTCATGTGTGTTCTGTCTACTCTTCTCCATACAGGGAGTCAAAACTGAGGATCCTAGATTTGAGACAGGACCCAGACTGTAGAACAACATGCTCAGAGATCAGTAGCACATTTCCTTTCTGTTTTCAGTCTTGTGTTTACTCTCGACACTCTATGCTTAAAACAGAAGAAGCCCAGCATAATGTCAAGTGCCTTGGAATTGTTAATTCAGAGTCTGAGCTTCCGTCAACCCAGAAGCCCGTAGAATTATTAGTGGACCTTTCTTTCAATAGTACCTTGAGAACAAAGCAATTCCTTTCTTTCCTTCAGAGTAAAGTTGAGCAGAGCTTTGGGTCTTTGCACCTCTGCTGCAGAGATTTGCAAATTGATAAAATCTCTGCCCACAAAAGTGTCCTGCAGTTTCTGGATCTGGGATGCATTGATCACCTGGAATTGAATCAGGCTTATCTGAATGAAGTCACCACCCTTTTGGCTCAGATGATCCACCTGAACAGCATTAGTTTGTCTAACATCTCCTTTAAACATCGTAAGGGGGAAGACTTCAGAGCTTTTCTCATCCAGCTTGGGCAACTAGACAACCTCCAGGAGCTCAGCTTGGCTTTATTCTGCCTTACAGATCAACTACATAAACTGCTCAGGTGAAGGGGTGGGGAGGAACCTCGGTTCTCTGGACATCCCATTTTTAATACAGGAGAAGAGACCATACTTGGATATCCCAGGGTCCTTGTAACCTATTTCTCCTTCCACATCAGCATGGGCACTGGCAGGAGTTTGAAACTGGCCAGGCTAGTGAAAGGTATCTCGTGAGGAGACAGACAATATTTGAAAAGAAAGCTGTGCTCATTCATTTATTCATTCATTCAGTTGACCATGTGCAAACAGTATGAAAAATTTGTAAATATATTAGTGAAAAAGACTCAGTTCTTCTTCTATTGGAGTTTACAGCTTTCTAGAGAGGAGGGGGAGACATTCAGATGATGCACATCCCCATGGGCTAGCCACAGTATTTAACATTGCCAGATCATTTTGCTCCTGTATTTTCTCCAAGGCTTAGACCCTGAATGGAGAACTTGTTTTCTGGGAGTTAGTCAAAGGAAACCCTCAGCTGGGTGCTTTCCTAGACCTGTCTTCACCGAGTAAGTGAACAAGATCCATTATTGATTTTGTTGTATATACCAAGTACATACAACTTTTTTCACTTAATCTTTCCCACAACCATGTATAGTAATTACTGTTGTGTACATTATAAAGATTAAAAACCTGTATCTCAGAGGGGAAAAGTAACTTTCTCAGGGTCACAAGCCTATTAAGTCTGATTGCAAAGCCCACATTGTTAACCACTGTTGCAAAATACGTACAAATTGGTTTATTCTAGAACCTTGCGTATCTATAATTCCGGTCTCGCTGCCCTGATCCAATCCTCATTTTTCTGAAATAGGCTCTTTTTTATCTCTACAGAATCCTGCCACCTCAGTTGGATACATTGTGTCTATCTTTTTGTGCCCTGTCTAACAGAGATATCACTGTCCTGTCTCAGAGTTCTCAGGCCACCTACCTAAGGCTGTTGAATCTCAGTAACAACCAGATATTCTCAGAAGTTTATGAGCCCTTCCAGAATCTGCTAGAGAAAGTCTCAGGCACCCTGCAGTATCTGGAGATAAATAATTGCCTGGTAACTGATTCTACTCTCTCTGCTGTCCTCCCAGCCCTGAGCCACTGTACCCACCTCCATGTTCTTAGCTTTGCCTTCAACCCCATTACAATGCCTCTGCTCATGGACCTTCTGCAGCATTTAACATGCTTGATGGAGCTGAAGCATGTTATTTATCCTGTTCCTGTCCACTGCTATGAACAATGGAATTTTCCTGGAAGTTTGGACCGACAGAAACTTGCTGAAGTGCAGGCCCAATTGACAGCAATGCTGCAGGTGGTACAGCGAGATGACATGACCTGGACCACTTGTCCTGAGTGATTTCCATAGTACAAGGAGTTGTTTCAACACTAATGTGTGACCATTAAAGTATTCAATGTTTTGTCTGAAGCTCAGATTTGTTAGACACACAGATAAAATTCTACTGTTTGAGGAAACTGGGGTTAGGGAGATTGGATATGTAACTGACCTCTATAAAGAAAAACTCTAAAAAGGAAATAGAAGAATTTGAAAGGTCCTGTGGATCTTTTGCTTATTCCCCTCTACATCCTTTTCTGGTTGCTAACCACAATGTTGGGTATATGACATAGGCTAACCCAGTGATGGCACCATCATTTTTCTTGTCACACTGATTGGTCCATTTATCCACTTATGGACATGTGACACAAGTCAGAACAATTGAAACTCTTCCTGGTTGTGGTAGTTATTTAAGCCAATAATTTTATCCTATAGGGTCCTGCAAACTTCTTGTATGTACGATTGCCTGGGGTTGCTTATGAGAAATCCTATATGAGTAAAAAGAAACAAACTATGCCCATTACCTACTGGTGTCTTTTGTTGTTGTTTGTTTTTGAGTATAGTTGACACACAATGTTACATTCATTTCAGGTGTACAGAAGAGTGATTCAGTTTCTCTATATGTTATGCTATGCTCACCACAAGTGTAGCTACCCTTTGTCACCGTACAACCCTATTACAATATCATTGGCCATATTCCCTATGCAGTGCCTTTTCCTACTGATGTTTTTATTAACATGTTGCTACCTGCTTTCCCAGGTCTCAGACCTCTGGCTCTGTTATTCCTTATTTCACATACATTCACCAAATAACTCTTACGATTTAGGTACTGTTCCAGATGCTGCGAACTATAAAGTCCCTGATCTCAAACCACTCAGAGTATAGATATTCCTATGATTTGTCAGTTTCTCCACTCTTTTTTAGGGCATTTGAGAAAATTATTTACCACCCCTCCACCCCAGATTTTTTTCACCTTTTCTCTCACATACTCTGCTCAATCCATGTTGGCCTCTTTATGCTGTTGTATAACTCTCAGGTCATGGCTTAAATGTTTCCTCCTCAGATAGGTTTTTTCTTCCTTATCCAAGTAAATTGACTCTGCTGCTGCTCTCTCTTAGTGTACCATGTACATTTCCTTCATGGTACACATAATTCCATATGTATTTGCTCCCTCTGCTCTTCCACTAGAGTTACACTGTTCATTATGGTATACACTAGCCATATGTGGCTACTGAGCACTAGAAATTTGCTCTAAGTATTAAATGCACAGTGTATATCCAAGACTTGGTGAGAAACAAAAGATATAGAATAACAAATTGATAACTTACTTATATTCTTTATATATTGAAATGATAATGTATGGCATATCAGAGACCACAAAGAAAAAATGTAAATTAACTTTTTAAATATTGTTTATATTTTTTAAAGATTTTATTTAGTTATTTGAGAGAGAGCGAGAGAGAGAGAAAGAGAGGGAAAGATAGAGTAGGGTGAGGGGCAGAGGGAGAAGCAGACTCCACACTGAGCAGGGAGCCTGCTGTGGGGCTTGATCCTGGGACTCCAGGATCATGACCTGAGCTGAAGGCAGATGCTTGCTTAACCGTCTGAGCCACCCAGGCACCCCTATATTGCTTACATTTTGAAATAATAACACTATTTCAGAGACTTGGTAAGAAAAAATGTTAACGATTTCTTATATATTTACATGTCAAAATGATAAAACATTGCATTTCAAAGACTTATTGAGGAATAAGAATCTAAATTTATTCCTGTCATATGTTACAATGATAACATTGAATTTCAATGACTTACTAAAAAAAAAAGGAAAATAATTACTACTTTGTGTATAGTCTTTCCATGTTGAAATGAAAACAGACTGCATTTTAAAGACTTAGTAAGAAAAATGTAAAAGTAACAATGATGTGTTGATGTTGTTTCCATGTTGAAATAAAACATGCATTTCAAAGACTCACTAAAATTTTTTAAATTACTTTTTTCTTATTGCTTACAACCTTGAAATGATAACAAACTGCATTTCAAAGACTTAGAGAAAAAAATGTAAAAGTTGATAATTAATAAAAATAGTTAACAACCTGTTATTTCCATTTTGTGATAACACACTGCATTTCTGACTTAGACAAACATGTTAGAATAACTAATAAGTGAATTGTATATATTGTTTCTTTGTTGAAATAACACATGGCATTTCAAAGATTTCATAAGAAAAAAGAATACAAAATTAGTAATATCATATTGCTTACATATTGAAATAATGATATAATGCACTGCATTTCAAAGACTTAGTATAAAATATAAAGTTAATTAACAATTTATTCATATTGTTCCCAGCTAGAAATTATAATTCCTTTACCTTTGTGTTAAAAATAATTATTAAAATTAAATTCACCTTTTCCTTTTAACTTTTTCTTTGGTTTTTACTTTTTTTGGTGTGGCTCATACTGTATTTCTATTGGTCAAGATGGCACTAGACCATTAACTCCATCTGGGCAGACTGTTTCTGTTTAGTTTATGTATTAATCATGCTTTTTATTTTCTGTATTTTCTGATGTTTTGACATCTGGGGCCTTGCTGACACTGGAGAGAGACTGCCTCTCCCAAGGCTTGCTAAATCCTAGGGAGTGAAAACTACTTACTTGTGAGCGTGACTTTCTTATGCAAACCAAACAATACAGAGCCCAGCCCCCAATTACCTTCTTTGTGGGATCTCACAGGGCTTTTAACACTCTGGGCTACTATTCTCCTGCCCCAATCACCCTAAGTACAGGTAACAAACAACTTAGAAACAACCGGTATGCCCCAGTGCGCACTGAAAATACTCAAACTAGCTCATTCATTATAAGCCTGTTTAACCTTCCTTGCCTTGCATTACCCTTATAAATCACAAAAAGTCAAGACTTCTAGAACACTACGCAAAGGGATAATTAAGAACATTATTCCTGTGGTGTTGACAATGTGAATGACATGTTTAGAATTTTTTTTTTTTTTTTTTTTTTTTTTTTTTTTTTTAGTGGTTCCCCGTTCTTTGCTTTCAGAAGATTGGAAGAATGACCCAAACGACTTGTCAGGGAATCATTAAAAATAATTTTGGAGGAGGGGCATTTGGGTGGCTCAGTCAGTTAAACATCTGACTCTTGATTTCTGCTCAGGTCATGATCTCAGAATTGAGCCCCACATCCGGCTCAGTGCTGCTGAGCATGGAGCCTGCTTAGGATTCTCTCTCTCCCTCTCCCTCTGCCCTTCCCCTGCTCCCTCTCTCTTAAGAAGAAAATTATTTTGGAAGATATCATAAGACATTCAAAGAACTGACTGCTATTTCTACACAAAAGTTCTCTATTACTGTTTGTTAGGATCACAGACACAGACTGACGTTAAGTCCAGGAATTCATTCCACTGTGTGTGTATGTTACATTTTGTTTATCCATTCATTCATACATAGTAATTTGGTTATTTTCACTTTTTGGTTATCATGAATAATGCTGCTATGAATATTTGTGTGCAAATATCTGTAAGAGTTCCTGATTTCAATAATTTCAAATATATACCTAGAAGTGGAATGGTTAGATCATATGGGAATTTTATGTGTGATTTTTTAAACAATCACCATAATTTGTTCCAATCGGATGCACCATTTAAAATTTTCACCAGCAATGTGGTTTCCCCATATTCTGGTCAGCACTTGCTATTTTCTGTTATTGTTATTGTTTTTTGGATAATAACCATCCTAATGACTCTGAAGTGGTTTGTCATTGTGGTTTTGATTTCCCTTCTAATTATTCTTTTTTTTTCTAGAATTTTAAAGGTTTTCTACATATAAAATCATGTCATCTGCAAAGAGATAATTTTTCTTCCTTTCCAATTTGTATGCCTTTTACTTCTTTTCCTTACCTAATTGTTCTGCTAGAGTTTCTGATACTATGCTTTTTATTTTTTAATTTTTTTTATTGAATATATTTAAGGTGTACAACTGGATGATTTGATGTACTTATATATTGTGAACAAATCACCACAATCAACTAATTACTAACATATCCATCATATCACATACTTACCTTTCTTTTATGGTGAGAAACTTGGGATCTATACTAGGACATTTCAACTATACAGTACAGTATTGTTAGCTAGAGTCACGATATACATTTCATTATACATATGTATCATACATTCTTTATCCACTCATCTGTTGACAGGTTGTTTCCATAGCTTGACTATGAGAATGCTGCAAAGAACATATGAGTGCAGGTAGGTGTCTCTTCAACATCGTGATTTCAAATCCTTTGGGTAAATATCCAAAAATGGGATGGCTGGATCATATGGTAGTTCTATTTTTTTTTAAAGATTTTATTTATTTATTTGAGAGAGAATGAGAGAGAGCATGAGAGGGGGGAGGGTCAGAGGGAGAAGCAGACTCCCTGCTGAGCAGGGAGCCTGATGCGGGACTCGATCCTGGGACTCCAGGATCATGACCTGAGCTGAAGGCAGTCGCTTAACCAACAGAGCCACCCAGGCGCCCTGGTAGTTCTATTTTTAATTTTTAGGAGAAACTCCATAATGTTTTCCATAATGGTTGTACCAATTTACATCCCCATTTACAATGTACTAGGGTTCCACGGTGTATATACACACACACACACAGTAAAATATTATTCAGCCTTAAAAAGGAAATGCTGTTATTAGAGATAACGTAGATAAACATAGGGGACATTATCTTAAGTGAAATAAGTCAGAAAGACAAATACTGCACAATACCACTTATATATAGAATTTTTAAAAAGTCAAAGTTGAACTCAGAAGCAGGGAGTAGATTGGTGTTTATCAGGGGCTGGGGACTGGGGACAATTGGGAGATATTGGTCAAAAGATACAAAGTTTCAGTTGCATAGGATGACTAAATTCTGGAGATCTAATGTATGGCATGGTGACTGTAGTCAATAATACTTTGTTTTTAAAATTTGCTAAGAGAGTAGATCATAAGTGGTAATTCACCACCAAAAAAGGTAACTATGTGAGGTGATAGAAATATTAATTAGCTTGATAATAGTAATAATCATTAATCATTTCACAACATACACAAATATAAAAACATTGTTATAGTATCTTGATGAACTGACCACTTTATCATTATTATAATGACTTCATTGTCTCTTGTGACACTTTTTGACTGGAAGTCTATTTTGTCTGATGTAGGTACAGCCACCCTGCTCTTTTTCAGTTACCATTTGTGTGAAATATCTTTTTCCATCCCTTCATTTTCAGCCTATGTGTGTCTTTTAAGCTAAAGTGAGTCTTTTGTAAGCAGTCTATATGTAGTTCCTGTTTTTTGTATCCATTATCCTCTCTATATCTTTTGATCAGAGATATAATTCACTTATATTTAAAGTAATTATTGATAGGTAAGGATTTGCTATTGACATTTTGTTGTTTTCCGAGTTTTTTTGTCCCTTTTCCCCTTTATTCCTCTCTTGTCTTCTCCTGTAATTTGATAATTTTTTTTTTGTAGTGCTATGCTTTGATTCCTTTCTCTTCATCTTCTCTGTATCTACTATAGATTTTTGCTTTGTGGTTACCATGAGATTTACATAAAACATCTTATAGATATAACTAGTTTAAGCTGATAACTTAACTTTGTATGCACAATTCACATCTTTTTATATTGTGGGTCCATTAAAAATTATTGTAGCTATACTTATATTTAATAATTTTGTCTTTTTAATTTTTACACTATAGTTAAGAGTTATTTATTCATTAGTGTTAGAGTGTTCTGAATGTGACTATTTGCTTACCTTACAAGTTTTATATTTTCATCTGTTTTCATGTTGTTAATTATTGTCTTTTTGTTACAACTTAAAGAATTCCCTTTATTTTTTCCTTGTGTCCACTTTCATTTTTAATTGACTGAAATTATTTTTTAAGTTTTTATTCAAATTCCAGTTAGTTAACATACCGTGTGATATTAGTTTCAGGTGTACAATACAGTGATTCAACTTCTCTATACCTTATGCTCTGCTCACCACAAGCGTAGGTACCATCTGTCACATACAAGGCTATTCCAATACTATTGACTATATTCCTTATGCTGGGCCTTTTATCCCCATGACTTGTTTATTCCATACGTAACTAGAAGCCTTTATCTCCCACTCCCCTTCATAAACTGATGGTTGTATTCTCTCTATTTATATGTTTGATTCTGCTTTTTGTTTGTCTATTCATTTGGGGTTTTTTTTAGATTCCACACATGAGTGAAATCAGATCATATTTGTCTTTCTCTGACATATCCTCTAGATCCATCCATGTTGTTGCATTTGGCAAGATTTCATTCTTTTTAACGCTACTTTTGTCTATTTCTCCCTTCAGATCTCTTAGTATTAGCTCAATATATTTAGGTGCCCCAGTATTGGGTGTGTATATATTTATGATTGTTACATCTTCTTGATGAATTGAACCCTTTATTATTATATAATGACCTGTTGATTTTTGCTATTTTTTTTTTTTTTTGCTTAAGGGTATTTTGTCTGATATAAGTGTGGCTACTTCTGCTTTCTTTTGGTTTCCACCTGCAAGGAGTATCTTCTTACATCCCTTCATTTTCAGCTTGCATGTCCTTAAAGCTGCAGTCAGTCTCTTGTAGAAAGCATATAGTTGGGTCTTTTTTTTTTTTTTAAATCCATTCATCCACTCTGTGCCCTTTGATTGGTGAATTCAGTCCATATACACCTAGAGTAATTACTGATATGTAAGCACTTACTAATGGCATCTTATTAATTGCTTTCTAGCTCTTTTGTAGTTCTATTTTTTCTTTATTCCTCTGTGTCTGCCTCCCTTTGTGAATTAGTGATTTTCTGTGGTGGTATGCTTTGATTTTCCCTTCTTTATCTTTTGTGAATCTACTACAGGTTTTTGCTCTGTGGTTACCAGGAGTCTTACATAAAACATCTTACAGATAAAACAAATTTAAGCTAATAGCAGCTTAACTTTGATCACATACAAAAGCTCTAACCTTTTACTCCCCCCCTTATGTTTTTGGTGTCACAACTTAACCTCTTTTTATTTATTATAGTAGCTATAGTTATTTTAAATACTCTTTTCCTTTAACTTTTATACTATAGTTAAGTGGGTAACACCATCCTATTATAGAATTAGAATTTTCTAAATGTGACTGTAAGTTTACCTTTACCAGTGTTACTAATTAATGTCTTCTTTTCAACCTAAAGAACTCCTTTCATCATCCCTTGCAAGGCAAGCTAGTGGTAACGAACTCCCTCAGCTTTTGTTTATCTGGCAAAGACATTATTTATTCTTCATTACTTTACTGGACATTCTTGGCTGACAGGTTTTTTTCCTCTCAAAAATTTGAATACATCATTCCACTCTCTCCTGGCCTGTGGGGTTTCTGTTGAGACATCTACTGATGGCCTAAAGTGGGGTTTTTTGTTGCTTTTGGAGGTTACAGTTTTTTTCTTGCTGCATGTAGGATTATATGTTTTTTGATTTTTGACAGTTTTATTTTAATATGTGTTGGAGAAGGTCATTTTGCATTGAGATAATGGGGTGACCTATTAGTTTCATGAACTTGGATATCCAAGTTTCTTCCTAGGTTTAGGAAGTTGTCAGCTATTATTTCTTTAAATAAACTTTCTACCACCTTCTCCTGCTCTTCTCCTGGAACTCCAATTATTTCAATATTTGTATGTGTGGTGGTGTCCCATAGATCCCATTGTATTTCTTTGCTCTTTTTCATTCCTCTGAGTTATTTCAAAGTTTCTATCCTGGTTTTATCTTCTGTTTGGTCTATTCTACTGTACTAGAAAGGTAATTCCCTACTGCATTTTACATTTCATTCACGGAATTATTCAGCTCCAGAATTTCTGTTTGGTTCTTTTAATGGTTTCTATTTATTTGTTAAATTTCTCATTTTGTTTATGTATTATTTTCCTGATTTGGTTGAATTGTCTTTCTGTGTTTTCTTGCAGCTCATTTCATTTCTTCAAAAC
The DNA here is from genome assembly GCF_011800145.1 of Mirounga leonina. Taxonomy (NCBI): domain Eukaryota; kingdom Metazoa; phylum Chordata; class Mammalia; order Carnivora; family Phocidae; genus Mirounga; species Mirounga leonina. The sequence goes on along the minus strand of NW_023270121.1, from coordinate 1,274,049 downwards.
AACAATTTTGAAATTTTTTATCAGCTATATTGCAACATTCTGTGTCTTAGAGTTCAGTTGCTAGAAGATTATTGTGATCTTTTTTATTGTGATAACATGTTTTCTTGATTCTACATATTCCTTGGAGTTTTGTGTTACTGCTCTCACAGTTGACGTAGGAGACGCCTCCTCAAGTAATTACTAATTGTCCTCCGGGGGGAATTATTTTAGTTAGTCCTGCTTATATCTGGGATTTCTCCAACCTGTGTGAATACACCTCTCTAAACAACTTACTCCTCGTGACTGAATTCTTAAGCTTGTACGTCTTCTCTGATTCTTACAACTCACAAGGCTGGACTGCCGGAAACCTCTCTTTTGTTTTCCAGAGGGTTGCACTACAGCTTAAGTTTTTTATTTCCCCCCTGCTCACAGACTCTGGCTTGATTTTCTGAGTGTACTTGCAGTTTACTGGAGCTTGCTCTTGCCAACACACTCAGGAGCGAGCACAAGGAGACAGCTGTAGAGTAGGAGGAGTTATGGGTTTAGCACTTGGGGTGTTGTGGGTGCCCATGGGCCAGATGGGGAAATCCTTAGATGGGGTTTTTCCAGCAGCTTGTGGCTAGGTTTCCTGCTGGAGTCCTGAACACAGTTAGCAGGAACAATGTCCCTTTAATGTCCTCTGATATTCTTGTCTGCCTCTTTTCTCATCTCCTCCTACCCCCTACTCATGGAGGTCTCGCCTCAATACACTAGGTGCAGCTGGAAAGAAACAGGTTTCTCTGGCAGTATCCCATACAGCTGGAGTAGTAAGGCACTCACTCACTGCTCTCCATTTCCCCTGCAGGAGAGGTTGCCACTAGCTATTTCAGCTCTGCACTCACCTTGGGATAGAGGCAGCACTGGCAAAGTTCTTTTCCTTTCCATTGTGTCTCTCTCTCTATATAATTTGCTCCAACAGACAGTACTGGAATATCTCATTGGGAAGCTGAACTTCTACAAAGTCTCTCTTATCCATGGGTGTTTACCCAAGTTAACACGCTTCAGATTTTTCCCAACCATGACTGAGAGAAGTTGGGGCCAGTTCACTCAGTTCCGTTGGTTACACAGCCAGTACAGAGATCTATCTGCCTATTTTCTGATGCACTGGTAGGCAAGACTCCTCCTAGGTCCCTTGGTGTTATGATGTTGGATCCCACAACTCCCACAGAGGTACTTTTGTTCATGGATGGATGCCAATTTTTGGTGGACAAAAAAGGGGACAAAAAAGAGGGATGTCTTACATCACAATGATGCTGATCACACCAGATTAATTTTATATACAAACACTGAAATCACTCAGGATTGTGATAAGACTACATATAGAAACTCTGAGTAAGATGTAAAATATTTGACCAAAGATAAATATTTTGTTTTTATCTCCTGTGCCCTTCCTTCTCTCCCTCCCTTCCCCTTCCTTCCCTCCTTCCTTCCTTCCGTCCTTCAATCTCTCTCTCTCTTTTATTGAGGTATAATTGACATATAACATATTAGTATCAGGTGTACAATGTAATGATTCAATATTTGTATATATTGTGAAATGATTACCACAATAAGTCTAGTTAACATCCATTACCAAACATAGTTAAAATTTTTTTTTTGTGATGAGAACTTTTAAAACCTATTCTATTAGCAACTTTCAAATATGCAGTACAGTATTAACTAGTCACCATGCTGTACATTACATCCCCATGACTTATTTTATAAGTGGAAATTTGTAATTTTTGATCCTCATCACCCATCTTACCCATCCCCTAATCACTTGCCTCTGGCAATCACCAATTTGTTCTCTGTATCTATAAGCTCAGATTTTTTCTAGATTCCACATATAAGTGTAATCATATGGTACTTGTCTTTCTCTTTTTGCCTTATTTCACTTACTGTAATGCCTTCAAGGTCCATCCATTTTGTCCCAAATGGCAAGATTTTATTCTTTTTGTGGCGGAACAATATTCCATTGTGTTTATATACATATATATATATATATATATATATATATATATATCACATTTTCTTTATCCATTCATCCATCAGTGGACACTTAGGTTGTTTCCATGTCTTGGCTACTGTACATAATGCTAAAATAAACATGTGGGTGCATATCTTTTCAAATTAGTGTTCTTCATTTTCTTTGGATAAATACCCAAAAATGGAAATGCTGAATCATATGGTAGTTCTATTTTAAATTTTTGAGGAACCTCCATAATGTTTTCCATAATTGGTTGTACCTATTTCCATTCCCACCAGCATTGCCTAAGGTTTCCCTTTCTCCACATCCTCTTTTTTTTTTAAAGATTTTATTTATTTATTTGAGAGAGAGAGAATGAGAGAGAGCACATGAGAGGGGGGAGGGTCAGAGGGAGAAGCAGACTCCCTGCCGAGCAGGGGGCCCGATGCAGGACTCCATCCAGGGACTCCAGGATCATGACCTGAGCCGAAGGCAGTCGCTTAACCAACTGAGCCACCCAGGCTCCCCTCTCCACATCCTCTTAAACACTTGCAATTTCTTCTCTTTTTGATAATAACCATTCTAATAGGTGTGAGGTGATATCTCATTATGGTTTTGATTTGCATTTCCCTGATTATTAGTGGTGTTGAGCATCCTTTCATGTACCTATTAGCCATCTGTATGTCTTCTTTTGAAAATTGTTTATTCAGATCCTCTCATTTTTTTTTGACATCCCTTGTTTAGTTTATATGGGAGCAATTAAATCACATTTTTTAAAGATTTAGCTGTACAAGCTAACATTTTCTTGTATTAAAAAATCAGGAAACATAGCTTTTTTATTTCTCTACCTATTTAAAAATCTTATTATTCCTCAATGTTGAACCCGAATCTTTTCTTGGCCAGCTTTTAACAGAAAGCCTCCACTTTTCCTACTCTATTCACTTACCAAATAGCATACAGAGCCCTAGAATACTCTTAATTGTTTTTATATAGGTTCTGTCTTACCTTTCCAGAGTTATTGTTTGCTCTTCGCTGAGAATAGCCTTGTTTTATGCTTCTACCTCTTTTTTTTTTTAAAGATTTTATTTATTTATTTGACAGAGAGAGACACAGTGAGAGAAGGAACACAAGCAGGGGGAGTGGGAGAGGGAGAAGCAGACTTCCCACGGAGCAGGGAGCCCGATGTGGGGCTCGATCCCAGGACCCTGGGATCATGACCTGAGCCGAAGGCAGACGCTTAACGACTGAGCCACCCAGGCGCCCCTCTACCTCTTTTTTGTAAATTTCATTTTATTATGTTATGTTAGTCACCATACATTACATTATTAGTTTTTGATGTGGTGTTCCATGATTCATTGTTTGCATATAACACCCAGTGCTCCCATACATGCCCTCCTTAATACCCATCACCGGGCTAACCCCCCCATGCCCCTCCCCTCTAAAACACTCAGTGTGTTTCTCAGAGTCCATAGTCCCTCATGGCTCATCTCCCCCCTCCAATTCCCCCCCTTCATTTTTCCCTTCCTACTACTATCTTCTTTTTTTTTTTTTTTTAAACATATAATGTATTATTTGTTTCAGAGGTACAGGTCTGTGATTCATCAGTCTTACACAATTCACAGTGCTCACCATAGCACATACCCTCCACAATGTCCAACCCCCAGCCACCCCATCCCTCCCACACCCCACCACTCCAGCAACCCTCAGTTTATTTCCTGAGATTAAGAATTCCTCATATCAGTGAGATCATATGATACTTGTCTTTCTCTGATTGACTTATTTTGCTTAGCATAATACCCTCTAGTTCTATCCACATCATTGCAAATGGCAAGATTTCATTTTTTTGATGGCTGCATAATATTCCATAGTCCTAGGGAATCTAATGTACAACATAGTATTAACCATATGAACTATAGTTAATAATAGTGTATTTTTTTAAAGATTTTATTTATCTATTTGATAAATTCTATTCTGTTTGTGACTATCTCCTGCAGAGGAGACTTCACTGCTGAGTCAGCCCTGGGCTCATAGGTGCTTGGCTTTATTTTATTTATTTACTTATTTTTAAAGATTTTATTTATTTATTTGACAGAGAGAGACAGCGAGAGAGGGAACACAAGCAGGGGGAGTGTGAGAGGGAGAAGCAGGCTTCCCACTGAGCAGGGAGCCCAATGCGGGGCTCAATCCCAGGACCCTGGGATCATGCCTGAGCTGAAGGCAGACACTTAATGACTGGGCCACTCAGGAGCCCCAGTAATAGTGTATTATTATATACGTGAAATTTGCTCAGAGAAAATATTAAGTGTTCTCAAGACATACAAAAAGATGATGACTATGTGAGAGGATAGATATGTCAATTATTTGTGGCAATCATTTTACAACATATACATATATCAAATAATCATGTTGTACACTTTAAATATACATAATTTTATTTTTATTATACCTCAATAAAGCTGAAAAAATCTTTGTCACCTTATGGGCAAAACCAAATATATATTATAAAGCTATCAACATAACATGGTACTGTCATAAAAACATATAGAACTATGGAACAGAATAGATATCCCAGAAATCACATTTGAAGTCAACTGATTATTAACTAGTGTGTCAAGAGCACACAATTGGAAAAGAATAGTGTCTTCAATAAACATATAGAAACATTTTCTTGACATTGGTCTGAGTGATGATTTCTTGGATATGAACAAAAAAGCACAGCAACAAAAGCAAAAATAAAGTGGGATTGCATGAAACTGAAAATCTTCTGCACAGCAAAGGAAACAATCAGCAGAATGAAGAGAAAACTTATGGAATAAGAGGAAATATTTACAAACCATGCATCTGATAAAGGGTTAACATACAAAATATATAAGAAGCTCAAACAACTCAATAGCATGAAAACAGACAAATAAAAAAAAGATTTTAAAAAATAAGAAAAGAACTGGAATAGACATTTCTCAAAAGAAGATATACAAATGGTTAACATGTACATGTAAAGGGGCCCAACATCACTAATCATCAAGAAAACACAAATCAAAATGATAATGAGGTATCACCTCACATTAGCTAAGATGGCTATTAACAACAACAAAACACAAGAGATAACAAGTACTGGTGAGAATGTGGAGGAAAGAGAATCTTTGTACACTGTTAGTGGAAATACAGATTGGTACAGCCATTACTGAAAGCAGTATGGAGGTTTTCAAATAATTAAAAATAGAACTACTATATGATCCAGCGATCTCATGTCTAGGTATATATCCAAAATGATGAAATCAACACACACACACACACACACACTCATACATACACACACATACAGACACACACACTTATACATACACACACATACAGACACACACACACGAATATTCCTCAGCCTTTAATATAAGTAGGAAATACTCTCATTTGTGACAACATGGATGAACCTGGAGGACACTATGGGAGGACACTATGCTAAGTGGAATAAGCCAGACCCACAAAGATGAATCCTATATGATATCTTCTACATGTGAAATCTAAAAAAAAAAAAAGAGAGAAAGAAAGAAAAAATCCAGTAAAGTTGAATTCATAGAAGCTGGAGTAGAACAGGATTTACCAGGGGATGGGGGATGGGGAAAATTAGAAGAAGTTGGTCAAAGGATACAAAGTTTCGGTTACACAGGATGAATAAGTTCTGGAGATCTGATGTACAGCATGGTAACTGTACTTCATAATACTCTACTGTTTTTTGAAATTTGCTAAAAGAGTAGATCTAAGTGTCCTGTCACAAAAAGAAAGGTAACTATGTAAGGTGATGAAAATGCTAATTAGCTTGATTATAGTAATCATTAACCATTTAACAACACATATATATATGAAAATATAATTGTTATATCCTTTTGGTGAATTGACCTGTTTATCATTCATTACCTAATAATTTCTTGAGGCTTGCAACACTTTTTGAATGAAAGTCTATTTTGTATAAGTATGGCCACTCCTGCTTTCTTTTGGTTACCTTTTTTTTCTACCCCTTGATATTCAGCCTGTATGTGTCCTTTAAGCTAAAGTGAGACTTTTTTGGGCAGCATATATTTGACTCTTTTTTTTTTTTAAGATTTTATTTATTTATTTGAGAGAGAGAGAATGAGAGACAGAGAGCATGAGGGGGAGGAGGGTCAGAGGGAGAAGCAGACTCCCTGCCGAGCAGGGAGCCCGATGCGGGACTCGATCCCGGGACTCCAGGATCACGACCTGAGCTGAAGGCAGTCGCTTAACCAACTGAGCTACCCAGGTGCCCCTATATTTGACTCTTTTAAAAATCCATTCAGCCCCTCTATGTCTTTTGATGGAGATATAATCCATTTTTATAGAAAACAGTTCTTGATAAGTAAAGAATTACTGTTGCCATTTTTCTCTTCTGTTTTGTAGTTCCTTTGTTTCTTTCTTCTTTTCTTGCCCTTTTCTCTTGTGATTTAATGATTTTTTAAATAGTGCTATGCTTTGATTCCTTAGCTTCATCTTTTGCATAGCTATTACAGATTTTTGTTTTGTGGTTACCAAAATGGTTTTATAAAATATCTTATAACATTCATCTTAATCTGATAACTTATCTTTGATTGTATAAAAAACTTTAAGCTTGCTTCTTACTTACATTATTGATGTCACAGTTTATGTCTTTTTATATTGTGTGTCCATTAACAAATTATTACAACTGTACATATATTTAATATATTTTCTCTTATACTATTATAGTGTTGAGTGTTCCAAGTCTGACTATATACTTACTTTTACATGTGAGTTTTATACTTTGGTATGTTTTCATGTTGCTAACCAGTATCTTTTTGCTATCTGTTTGTCTTACCCTGTTCCCTTGTATGTCACTGGTGGCTTTCCTGTTTTCACAATTTTCTACTTGTCTTTGACTTTTGATATTTTTATTATAGTCTTGGTGTACCCCTCCATAGGATGATACTGTTTAGAGACTTCTGAGCTTTGTGAACTTGGATGTTTATATCCCTCAAGGATTTGGAAAGTTTCCAAATGTTATTTCTGTAAATAAGATTTTTCATTTTTTCTCTTTCTCTCTTCTCTTTCTTGGCCACCTGTCAGGCATATATGGGTCCATTTAATGATTCCAAAAAATCCCATAGGCCTTCATCACTCTTTTTCATTCTTTTTTTCCCCTTTTTCTCTTTGGATTAGATAGTTTCAAATTATGTTTGTTTATGACTTCACAAACACTACCTTCTCTTACTATTTTTCCTTCCAACATTATGACTTCCTTCAGGAGAAGGAAGAACCACAAGCACAGTCTCTTGTCTTTACTAAATTCCTCAACTTGAACCACTGTGGAAAATTTGGTCTGTTGCCTTTTCTTTAACTTATTTATGTAGCCATGCCACTTCAGGGACCTAGAAAAATAATCCCAACACAGGTATAGCATTGTTTGCCTAAATCAGCAAACCAGAAATATCAGATCGAATTTATTTCAGGCATACAAATGAAGCTGCAGTTTCTCACACAAATCAAAGAGGTGTTTGTGGAATTGCAGTTAAAAAATATATCCTATAGTATATATTTTCCTTCTTTATCTTTTCTGGGGAGGCACAGACAGAATATAAATACAGTAAAATCTAATGAATTCAGATTCCCCTCATTTGTAACTGCTGTAATTCAGGCAAGGGGGCAGGTATGATGTTTAAACTTTACCATAGTTCCCTTTTCAGTGTTTATTTAAAAGAGGGAAATGTTTTTGACTAACATCAAGCATTTTATTTTTGGGGTTTTTTTTGTTTTTTTGTTTTTTTAAAGATTTTATTTATTTATTTGAGACAGAGAGAATGAGAGAGAGAGAGCACATGAGAGGGGGGAGGGTCAGAGGGAGAAGCAGGCTCCCTGCCGAGCAGGGAGCCTGATGCGGGACTCGATCCCGGGACTCCAGGATCATGACCTGAGCCGAAGGCAGTCGCTTAACCAACTGAGCCACCCAGGCACCCTAACATCAAGCATTTTATATGCTACTCTTATATATACATATTTTACACATTAGAAATAGGTTTATATCTATACATAAACCTTAATTAGAGGCTATTAAGTAGACTCAAATTTGACTGGGTCTAATTACTGATAGTACTTGAAATTATTTAGGTGGCATTTCAAAGAAATCTCCCATGATCTCAACTTTTAAGTAACTGGGGCTGGTTTTCCAGATTTTGCAATTTAGTAAGGCTGAACTAATATTACTTTCTGTTGAGGAACCTGATGGGTGACCAGAACACAGAGTCTGGAGCAAGACTGCTTGTGGACAATACTTGGTTTGCCACCTACAGTATCTGTGACCTCTGAAGCAAGTGATTTATATACCTCAGTACTTCAGCTTCCTCATCTGTAAAGTTCTGTAACAGTACCTCCTCTACAGAGTTACCTCTCTTAAATGAGTTATCGCTTTAACATGCATGGACCATAGTAATCACTATACACCTTTTTATTCCCCCCACATGAACAACTAAAACTCATTAGATTTGTTTTAATCTCCTTTAGACCTGCATGAAATTTAAGTCACCAACACTTACTTGTACCTACTGCTTAGGTTCTTACAGTAGTATCTATAGTGTGCCCACAATTATGGTTTTTGGGAGGACTTATTTTATTGTTATGTATTAATTTGTTATCTATTAAATTTCATGTGGTATTGGGGAAAAAGCATATAAAATTAACACATTAAAGAGTGATGGGAGTAGGCAAAGCCCAAGCTTGTGTGCTGCGGAAGGTCACCTGGAGGCACCAACATCACAGAGGAGACCAGGAATGTGGGCAATCTCAGGTCTTCAGGTCTCCTGAAGATAATATTCTCCTGAAACATGAAGATCAGGAGAACCCTACTGTCACAGGACCCTACTGAGGCCCTCCCAGGCACATGAGCACTGTGGGTTCCTAAGGCTGCTGGTCACGTGGATTATGCCATCTTGTGGACAACAGTTATGTGGCAGGCCCAGCTGTACCTGTCATGTCAGCACCATGGGCTCTTAAAACCAAAAGGTCATGTGGTCTCTTTGGCCCTGTTGCCACTATGGTCACGTGGTAGATCCAGCTCTTCAAACCACTAGAGCATCATGGACTCCTAAACCCTGCCTAACATGGATCCTATGTTAGGATGTAACCCTTGTAACCCTTACTGGATATCAGCATGTGAAAGCTTCAGCCCTTGATATCATATAGGTGATCTACTGCTTAGGGTCATGTAGATGCTATGGTCATGTACCCTTCCCCCTGCCATGGTACATGTCAAGCTTAGCCACCTCTGTCATGTGAAGATTGTGGGCTATTAAACTCTGCAAATCCATGTGTAGGCAACAGTGTGGTTCTTACCACATGTAGCAGACAAAGCTCTTGCAGTCATGTGAGAAGTGCAGCTACCTTATCACTATTGGCCATGCGGATACTATGGTCATGCTCCCAGATATGGTCATGTGAGACTCAGTCCTCTCGGTCATGTGAAGATTGAGGGCCCCTGAACTGTGCGGTGGGTCAGGTGGTCCCTGGGGTCATGTGACTCCGCTAGGATCATGCACAAAGCTCTGCCCTTTAAGTGTGTGTGGAGTCTCCTGAACTGTTGCTTGGCTTAGCCTTGCAAGCAGTCAGCGTGATAGGTTCAAAGGACCTTTAGACCTGTGGTCTGCATCTTGGCTCAGAGGGGACTTTGATGAGACTCTGGCTCAGATCCCAACCTTTCCATTAACTTTTATATCCTGCCTTAGTGGGTAGTACTTGGGTAGGAGGAGTGCCAGCAGGTACTAAAAGTTTATTCAGTGAGCTGGTGGGAAAGGAGACAGCCAAGCACCCACAGACCAAGGCCTGGCCAAATGACAGAGGGCCTGAGAAAGGGTTGAGTGGAGGTTGGGGGAGGAATTCCGAGTGTGGCCTAACTTTTGTATGCCTGGCAGAGAAAGTCTGTGGGTGTGTGAAACCTGATCCTGGACTCAGGGAAGCTATTGTCTGTAGAGAGTGAAGTGAAGGAGAATGTCCTGCATCAAAGAGTGGAGTGGCAGAGACGGGGCAGCAAGGGCAAGGATTCATGGACTTTTCTGCCACCTCTCAGCAGCAGGGCTCTGGAAGCTGTGTGGGATCCCCCTTCCCTCCTCACACTAAAGCCCTTCCCTTGCTTATCAGCCTGCTGTATTCATTGTCTGTGCGGTGTGACAGCCTCCTCTGCTGTCCTCTGACCATGTTGTTATTGAAGACAACAAAGACCTCCCAGATGCCAATTTGTCTAGAGGACTCCAAATTTCATCTTAATTTCTTCCTCTTATTTGATTTTGTAAGATTCTCTTTATTCCTTTGATATATTTTCCCAGCAATCATACACATGTGCTCAGGGAAGTAGCAAAGCAGAAGTAGAGGGAGATGGAAAAGGGAGGAGGGGGGTAGGAGGAGAAAAATGGAAGGAGGGAAGAAGAGAGTTTATTTTCAAGAATGTGTTATTTCAGAAAAGTGTCAAAGTAGACATGATGTAAAGATTTGGACTTTATTTCTTATATTTAGTTTGAAGTAGTTCTACAAAGTACATCTGGAAGTGGGGTGACAATCTTTTGGGGCTTAGGATCTCTAAATGGCTTAAAATAGTTCAGCCAGACAGAAATAATTTCTGGTGTCCCCACTCCTCCCAATTTTCTAACCTTTGCTTCTTAGATTCCTTGTTGAAAACCCCCTTCTTTCCCTCACTCAAAAAATAATAGTGAATTGATTTAAGAAAACATCAGGTGAAATCATCAGTGATACATTTGGTACATATGATATTGAATGAGTAAAGTGGGACAAATAATAAGATTGTGTTTATGTTTATGGGATATTTAAATACTTCTTGACACGTGACTCAAGGATATTGTCACTCGTGATAGTTTATATTACATGTAGCTTAAATAATCCACTTTCTTTTTCTCTCATTACAGCATTTCCAAGTTCTGCAAAACAGTAGGGCAAAGAAACAGCAAAAACAAAAAATGTGCCCTACTTTATGGAAGTGTGGGGCATACAGTGTGGGAATGTATGGTAAGTGAATTTCCACACTGTAGGACTTAAAATTTTTTTTTATTATTTTTTCCTTTTTTAAGATTTTATTTATTTGAGGGAGAGAGAGTGTGCAAGTGGAGGTGGGGGACAGGGGGAGAGGGAGAAGACTCCCCACTGAGCAGGCAGCCAGATGCAGGGCTCCATCCTAGGACCCTGGGATCATGATCTGAGCCCAAGTCAGACACAACCAACTGAGCCACCCAGGTGCCCCAGACTTTTTTTTTAAAGATAATATGGTAATATGAAATAAGAATCTCAAAGTGGGGGATATTTTCCCTAACTTGTTGGGAATGGAACATTTTTCCACAGGGTATCTGAGGTACTAGTGTTCTTCATAAAATATTTTGGAAACCCTGTCCAAACTAAATCTTCTACCACTTTAAAACCTGTGCCTTTGTTTACTAAGAGCAATGGAATGTACATTCATAATAATTATAATCTATTCTTCTCCTTAAGAAATTATTTACAGATTTTTAATTCATTTAGTCTTATCTCACTGGTCAGTCTCTCTTCTGTTTAAATCTTTTCACTTTTTTATTCCTCAGAAATAACCCCAGTTTCTAAGCATGTTTCTGATAGCATAGTGGCTAAAGAAAAAATAAGTAAATAAGTACAAATCATTAGGAAGTCTTATCAACAAATATAGTGCCCCCTCTAGAAAGCAATATACAACTTAGCTGTTAGGATCAGCAGACACAATACCTCTCATTTTATACAAACATGCCACACTTTAAAAAAGTTTTACTATTATTTAATAATTATAGCTGCCATGTTTTGAGTCCCTATTATATGTCAAGCACAGTAATAATCTTGTTATATACATTAACTCATTTACCCCTCAGAAAAGTCCTGACAGGGTGTTATTTTAATTAACAGATGAGATATGTGAGTCAGGAGAGGCTGGAGTTTTGCCATGGTAATAGACAATCCCCAAAACAGTGGCTTATTCCTCACTCCTACTAGATGTCCATGGCAGGTGCATGTCCACCACAGGCTGGTGGATGTTGGGAGTCTGACGATTCTTTTTGGAATGACTTGGCCACTCAAACTGACAGATCAGTCACCATCTAGAACGTTGTCAGTCACTGTGCCTGAGAAGAAGAGGGCCCTGGGTGGTTTCAAACCAACAACCATACCTTCTGGCCCAGAAATAACACATGTCATTCCCAGCCCATTAGCCAGAGCTAATCACATACACTGCCTCACCTAAACAAAGATGTTCAGACAAGAAGTGCAGTTTTACCAGGTGCCTGGAACAGGACAGAAATGGAAACACTTGGCAAACACCACCACCAAATATTCCATGATGGAACTGAAACTCAGAGAGATTGAGCACATCCATAAAATCACATAAGCAATAAGTGACAGAGCCATGATTTGAATCCAGAGAGGTATGTTTTCAAAGTCGATGTTCTTTCCATACTCTTTTCTACTTTGCATGCTATCCTTTTAAATGAAGTTCATATATATTTATAATAGAGATGCCATTACTTCAATGCTGCAATTCCCTCTTCCTCATTCACCTGATGTTCCAACAGAGGGATTGAATAGACATGACAGCCTTGGTTGAAAACACCAGCATTGATGAGCTACAGGTCTCTTCCAAACAAAAGAATGTATTGGATATTTGAATGCCCATTATAGTCAAGGATAAAACAGAGACAAAGATAACTCATATGACTGCTTCTTTTCAGCATCACACTGCATCTCCTAGGCAGTACAGTAAGCTAAAATACATGCATGTATGCATATATACATACATTAATAAATGTGTACAAGTGAAAATAAACAAAGCTGTCACTACAGTATGGTTATCATCATGTAAATTCAAGAGAAGCTATAGAAAATTAAAATAATAGAGATTAATAAGTTAGTTGGGTGTAAGACTAATATACACAAGATAACTGTAACAAATAGAAAATGCCATTTTCATTCTGAATAGACCATTTACCATAGCAAAATTTATAACGTTCTGCCAAACTATGAATTGGCTCCTTGGCAACTATTCCAACACTCGTAAACACTCTTATAGGACTTCCTATTCTATAGAGACTAGAAAACTAAAAGCATGAAGGGAAACGTATGTGCGCACACACACACACACACATACACATTAACCAGAGCCCCTTACAGCTAGGGTTCTAAATGGGATCTCAGTTGTATCATGCATATGCATCATCCTAAGACTTGGAGGTGTAGCTGAATGACATAGGAGCTACATATGGCTCATTGACATGGTCAGCTATATATGATGGGAGAGGTCTCTGTTTTTTGCAAAGCAACTGTAGCAGAGTGTCTAGAATTCAGTCTCTGTCATACATGTCAATTAGCAGGCAAGCAGCGTGGTGTTTCAGCTATGACAGTCCTACAGCATGAGTGGGCTTCCCCTGACTGTACGGCAGACAAGCCTGCTTTTCTGGCCCTCATAGAGTTTTTGTAAGCCATGCAATATATTTTATTAAATATATCTCATTTTTATAAAATAGCTAGAATGAATTCTGGTGCAGGCAAGTGGGAAACTTGATTAATAGAGTACTTGACACCAAAATGGGTTGCAAGCAAAGGGCCCTGAAAGAAATGGGGATCTGGGATGGGTTATATGACCTAGGTGGATCTGAAGATAGTGAGGATCCAATTGACATTAGAAGATGAAATATTGGTATTCCATGGTACATGATGGTGAAACAGTTGCCAAAGTTATCACCTATGGTCACTTGAATTGAAATGCCCTTGAAATCAATGTGTCAGTGGACCAAGCAGCTGCTTTTAGGGACTCAGAGGACATGCCTTTCCCCAAAGCATTGAGAAACATATTGTTGAGGAGGGCATCTACATCTTTGAAGTGTCCTGAAGTGGCTGAGTTGTGCAGGCCACAGATGATTGAGAGGTCCTACCCTTGACATAGTCACCCTCATTTCAGTGAGGATGATGGGATCCTGGAGTCACAGGCCAAGTAGAAGCAATTTAAGCTCCTGGGTCAAGGTGGACACTGATTTGACACACATGGTTGGTTCGACCTACAGCAACATTTGAAGGTGGCTATTTGTTCAACAGATCCTTTGGATCTTGAAATATTTGAGCATCCTCTAAAGTTGCATTTGATCAGTGTAAAAATAAACACTATGAGCAAATGGACTACTGAGGAAAGACCCTACAATGAAGTCACAAGTAACTACAGTAAATTTTCTTCTTGGGGTTAGGCAAAGGGACCTCCAGCCATTTACTAGAGTTACTGTGCACTTGCTTTAAGGACACTTGCTCTAAGCCAGAGCTCAACAATCTTTTCCTGAAAAGGGCCAGATCATAAATATTTGAGGCTTTGAGGCCTTTCAAGTCTCTGATGGAGCTATTCAAATCTGCTATTGTTGACGAAAAGCTGCCATAGACATGGCATGGCTCTGTTCCAATAAGATTTTATGTGTGGACATGTACATGTCAATTTCAAATATTTTTCATGTGTCAGGAAATATTATTTTTCTTTTGATTTTGGTTGAAAACCATTCAAATAGGTCAATACCATTCTTAGCTTGCAGGCCATACAAAAACAGGCTGTTTGCCAACCCCTGCTCTAAGCTAATGGAATCACAAGCTCCTCAAAATAGCACTGAGCAGAAAGTCAGCAGAATGAGGTGGCAGCCATTCCTATGGCTTCTGGCAGGTAAAAGCTGATGCTTTTTAACATAGTGGTTTTCAACCTTGGTTGCACACTGCAATCACATGAAGAGTTTAAAAACTGTGGTTGCCTGTTTCTGACCCCAATTCTGCTTTAATTGTTGTGGGTATAGCCTGGTGCTAGTGAGGTTTTGCAGTCTCCCTAAGTAGCTCTAGTGTGTAAACAAGGTTGAGAACTACTTGAACAATTTAAATGATGAGAGTGCAAGTATTTTACAATATTTAATTTTAAAATGTTATAATTGTGATTTTGGGATAATAATATTCCAAGAACAAATACACATGGTAATCTAAGAAAAACATATAGTTATGCTGGAAGGTATGAAATAGGATTGCCATGCAAGAAAGGGAGAAGAATTTCCTTTTAAAGAAAGAAGGAAGGAGCGAGATGGCAGAGGAGTAGGAAACCTAAATTTCGTCTGGTCCCAGGAATTCAGCCAGATAGTTATCAAACCATTATGAATACCTACAAACTCAACAGGAGATTGAAGAAAAGAATAGCAGCAACTCTATGAACAGCAAAGTGACCACTTTTTGGAAGTGTATATTTTTCTGGGGTCGTTGTTACCCTGTTAGCATTTTGTTCTCTCACTCATCTATTCTCTGGACAAAATGACAAGACAGAAAAACTCACCTCAAAACAAAAACAAAAACAAAAAACCAAGAGGCAGTACCGACTGCAAGGGACCTAATCAATAAGGACATTAGCAAGATGTCAGAAATAGAGTTCAGAATGACAATTATAAAGATACTAGCTGGGCTTAAGAAAAGCATAGAAGATACTAGAGAATCACTTTCTGGAGAAATAAAAGAACTAAAATCTAACCAAGTTGAAATAAAAAAGGCTATTAATGAGGTACAATAAAAAATGGAGGGTCTAACTACTAGGATAAATTAGGCACATGAGAGAATTAGGGATATAGAAGACCAAATGGTGGAGAATAAAGAAGCTGAGAAAAAGGGAGATAAACAACTACTGGATCATGAGGGCAGAATTCGAGAGATAAGTGATAGCATAAGACAAAACAATATTGGAATAATTGCGATCCCAGAAGAAGAAGAAAGAGAGAGGGGAGCAGAAGGTATATTGGAGCAAATTATAAAAGAGAACCTCCCTAATTTGGGGAAGGAAACAGGTATCAAAATCCAGGAGTCACAGAGAACCCCCCTCAAAATCAATAAAAATAGGTCAACACCCCAACATCTACTGTAAACCTTACAAGTCTCAGAGACAAAGAGAAAATTCTGAAAGCAGCTCAATAAGAGATCTGTAACCTACAACGGTAAAAACATTAGATTGGCAGCAGACCTATCCCAGAGACCCGGCAGGCCAGAAAGGCAGGTCGATGTGTTCCATTGATTTTGTTATTAATTGGCTTATATAATTGGCTGCTCCCATGTTAGGGGTGTAGATATTTAAAATTGTTAGGCATGATGTATTCAGAATACTAAACAAGAAAAATATGCAGCCAAGAATACTATATCCAGCTAGGCTGTCATTGAAAATAGAAGGAGAGAGAAAAAGCTTCCAGGATGAACCAAAACTAAAAGAACTTGCAAACACCAAACCAGCTGTACAAGAAATATTGAAAGGAGTCCTCTAAGCAAAGAAAGAGCCTAAAAGTAACATAACCCAGAAAGGAACAGAGACAATATACAGTAACAGTCACCTTACATGTAATATAATGGCACTAAATTCATATCTTTCAATAGTTAACCTGAATGTAAATGGCCTAAATGCCCGAATCAAAATACACAAGGTATCATACTGGATAAAAAAACAAGACCCATCAATATGCTGCCTACAAGAGACTCATGTTAGACCCAAAGACACCCCCAGATTGAAAGTGAGGGTGTGGAAAACCATTTACCATGCTAATGGACATCAAAAGAAAGCTGGGGTGGCAATCTT
>NW_023270121.1:1104606-1242451 GCF_011800145.1 Mirounga leonina | reverse complement strand
ATCTGTCCTCCACCCCATGAGTTCCACCCCCTACCATTAATAACAGCGCTGGGCCTAAGGCCTCACCTCGGGATAATTCTCTTCAATGATCTGCAAGGTGGCAGCCATGCAGTTTCTTCGATTCAGGATCATATCTATATCATGGCCCACCAAGTCTTCAGGAAGCCGAGAGGAGGCAATCAGAAGGCTGAGAGGGGTCCAGGGCCAGCACCAATCCTTCCCCACATCACCATCCCTCAGCCTCCCTCCCAGGCAGATCCCTGTGCCTTCACCTGCCCTAGAATTACTGCTGTCAAGGGTACCTGGGTCAAAGCGGAGACTCTGGAGGTCAAGAGCTTGCTGGGAGACGTCATAGCGTTTGTTCATGGTCAGCTGCAGAGAGAGATGGAGAAAGCCACTGGGAGGCTCTGGGGGGGATAGGGGAATCAGGGGCTGGAGGAAGAAGAAGTGGGTGTGGGTGTGGGCACACAATGGACCTTGAGTCTGCATTACCTTTAGCTGCTCCATTTCTTCTGGCTCCAACTTATACCGCACAGAGTAAGGTGCAGTAGAAGGATTGACAAAGATAGATATCTGCAGGAAGGAGACGTGGGGTCAGCACCAAGAACTCTCATTCCAAAGAAGACGACCAGCCCCTGCCCTGTCCTCCTGCCCCGGGACTAGGTAGAAGTAATGCCCTCAACACATACCTTTTGGTTCTCCTCGTCACAAATCTTGTAGCTGACATCCTTCAGTGTAGAGGCAGTGTCAACATCCTGGACAAAGAACCGAGCCTGGTTTCTCACGTAGTGAAACTGCAGGAGGGGGAGGCAACAATAATTTTGGAGGATAGAGTCTTCCTACTCAGTGGGCTCCCCCCGCCCCCACTTCCCTGTGCCCACTCTTCTGGCTTCACCATCCTCTCTTACATCCACTGGAGTGAAGGGGACACTGCAATGGCTCTGGATTGAATTCATTAGCCATGTCTTATCATACTTTCTCCCATAGGGAATCTAAGGGTGAAGAGAAGGGATGGGAGTGAGGAGAGACAACATAGAATTAAAGAGGGAAAACAGACCCAACAGCGATCTTGTCTGACCTTCTACTGAGCTGTACAGGGCTTCGAAAGTAGGGACCACTGGCATTATTTCTTATTTTTTGTGCCAAACGTGGATTTCCTAGACCCTCCAATGGAATCTCCATTGGAAAGATCTCCTCCAAATAATTGACATAAGGATGTTTAATGTGGTCTTCCTTTTTATAAGGTTCCAGGGTATTCTATCTAATGCAGACCCTGCCAAGACACTCACGGTGATCTTGAACCAGCTCCCTGGGGTTCCATCTTGTGTGTTCTCCCCCATTTCTCTCCTCAGAGCTTTTCTATCTCTCCACACAGTAATATGGATATGGCCCTCATTTTGCCTTTTCACTCTCCTCTTGTAGCGCCAGGTGCTATAGGGAGTGCTGTGGAGGGGAAGTGGAGAGGAGGAGGGTCGCCATAAATGTTAAGAAAGTCTTCTTCTATACACCCTCACCTCTCTGTCATTGTACCATCTACATACCACCTAATTGTACCATCATACAATTAGGATTGCTTGACCATTATTCCACTTCCGGCATTCTTCAGTTTTCCAGTGAGAGAACAAAAAGAAGACCAGGGAGAGTGAAAGAGTCACCTAGTCCCAGGGGCTGCTGCACGCAAACCAGTCTGCAAGGTCACTTACTGTCTTACTTGGGGGTCCTCCTGGACATCTCCCATCAGCACATTTCCATCATCCTCCTGGAAGTGTGAAGGCTGAGGCTCATATCCACCACGTCCATAATGACGGTTCCTCTTGCCAAAATTACCTCGGAAAGAACGCCAAACTTCCTTTCTTCCTTGAGGTGAGCTACCACCATCATTGTATTCTCAAAAAGGGGAACAAAAATACAAGTTTAAAGACACATCAGTGGTCCACTTACCGTGTACCACATCTTAGGCTAACACCACAGGAGGGCAAGCAAAGTGTCAACCTGCCCTAAGGGTCCAATCTCCCAAACCCTGGAAAGGAAACTCCTCTGTTTGTCCAGATAGGAGAGCCTTATTTGACAGATGGCACTATCAGGGTAGGAATCTTGGGGGAGGAGGAGGAGGAGAAAACTGTATTGAACCTTTTAAAGAATGAAGCAAATTTATTAAAACAAAACAAAACAAAACAAAACAAAACAAAAAAGAGATGTGTGCATCCATGGATTAGACTGGAAACCAGCCATACACAGGGAAGACATCTGAATTGTACCTTCTCTCAGGCCTGTCTAAAAACCACACCAATACCAGGGAGGCAATCTCTCTCATGCTTCCCAAATACAATCAGCCACCAGACTGATCCCACTAACAATCAGCAAGCTGTACTTCCTTTGCTGGTGTAGTTCAAGCTTTAATGTCAGGTGGGACTGATGTAACAGCCTCCTAAGCTGTCCCCCTCCCTCCAGCCTTGCTGTCAACAATACTCAGTTTGAAATATGCAGAGTGAGCTTTCTTTTTGCCCAGCCCGAAATGCCTTTCAGCTGAGGGGACAACTCTTCCTAACCTCAGCTCCTCTATAACAAGGATCTGAATGACAAACCGGGATGATATGTCAACTAGCATTTCCAAGTGTGTAGGGATTCTTCTTTTTTCGTTCTATTATTGATTTCTAACATGGGTCCATTATGGTCAGAGAACGTGCTCTGTGTGATTTAAAATTCGCTGAGGTTTGTTTGATGGTCCAGGAGATGATCTAGCTTGATGAATATTAAAAGAAAAACCCGAGTATTAAAAGGAGGAATAACGGCCCGTGGTCAGTGTATGGTGTATGGGGGCTTCAGAGTCATCTTTGAGAACTGACATTACTTCAGAAATCACGTTGTCAAGGGGGAAGTGTTAAAAGTGAGCCAGCTAACAGCCACAGCATTCCCCAGACCGACCAGGTGAGTTGGGTGCCTAAACAGGGCCAGAGGCCTCCCTCATCAAGGTGATTCAGACAGGAGCGATCTCAAGCATAACCTTGTTTTGGGAATCTCACAGGAGGGTGGGCATGAGATTAAAAAGCCAGAGAGACCACGCACACACATGTGTGCGCACACACGCATATCCACTTACTGAAGGGTTGCATCTCGGCACGATCCCTGTCTCACCGCCGTTCTGCCAAAATCAAAGGCAACAACAGGAGCATCAGAAATCAGCTGGTGCCTCTCACCCAGGCTGCCTGGGTTCCCCCTCAGTCTCTACCACAGTATTAACTGATCCTCTCGCTAAGAAACGGTCGTGAGTGTCCTTTATGACATCATGTGTGTTCACATGGTACTTCCTGTGTCGGTTTGGAATTCTGCCTACATCATTGCTATGTCGTTGAGTACATGGCAATGGCATCCCTGCTATGGTAGGGAAAGAACAGGGTGAGAAGTAAAACACCACTTGCCCAGCAGCAACCAACATTAGCTCAGTGTTGGGCAGACTCACTAGAGTTCTTTGACCTCCTCACTAAAGTCCGAAAACAGGCTCACAGGCATTAGGTACACTTCCCAGGATTTCTCAGCCAAGTCAGTGGAGGAATAGAAATTGTGTCCTCACCTATTGGTCCGCCTCCACATCCTAAGTGTTCCTCTAGCTAGTGTGCTTATTCTCCTTTAATGGTGGACTTTCAGGTCTCAAGGACAGATTTCTGTGAGCAGACCAGGGATGATGTTTTGTGAGCTGGGGTTAGTGACTCCTGCTTGGGTGGATCCAGGTGCCTTGGACCAAGTAGAGATATCGGTCTTGAACTAGATGAAAAAATCTGTTTCGATCACAGTGTTTGCAGATTAGGAGTCGCTTTGAGCTGGCAGTGTAGATTTGGGATCAACAAAGCCACTTTTGAGAATCCATACATCGCAACCATTTGTACCCACATCTACTTATTCCAGAAAAAAATTGGGCTGCAGAACTGTTTCATAACCTGCTTGTAAAACTAGCATGTGTTGAATTTGTCTTTTGCAAAATTAGTATTTTTCACTAGCGTACAGTTAGAAATGGAGCTAATTACACCCCTCTTGATTAATGCTAAAACTACGGCTTTTCTGATCTGAGGAAGGGAGGCTTTTGCAAACTGGTGGCAGAAATGAGGAGAGGTCTTCCTTAAATCCAGCAGATATAGCTTCCTGGGTGTCTGGTATGTGTAGGAAGAATGTTCTGGACCTACATGCTTGTTTGTGGGTGCTCAGCTTTGTGACACCCAGTATCGTACTTGTGTCAGAGGAAAGCAAGAGTGTGTGCATGAGCATGTGTGTGTGCATGGGCATGTGCTAATATTATCTGTTTTACATTTGTATAATTAGATTACAGATACATGTATTTCAAATCATGTTGGAAAGTACATTGCCACACAAAACTGGACCCTAATGTACATTTTCATTTCATGCAATATATGCTATATACACCCAATTTTTGCTTCTTGTTTTTAATATGCCCTTTATTTTATTTTATTTTTTTTTACATCTTGGCATTTTAATATTTGAATTGATTTTCAAATTTAAAGTATTAGAATTCTCTATACAAGGTATTCCTAACGGCAGAGGCCAAATTACCCAGTGGAGCATGGCTTGGGAGTTAGGGCAGTTCCAAGATTTGAGTCTCTGCTCCACAGCTTCCCAGAAGAAGCACATAAATATTTTAAGAGACAATTTCCTAAGGATATTTACACCAGTGTACTTCTCCACTAACAGTGCAGGAGAGTCTACTTTCCTACAGTATGCTTAACCATTCAAAAGTCATTCCTATGCTTTGACCCAGACATTTCACTTTTAAAATTTATCATACAAAATATTTTCTGCCAAAATATATACCTATAATTATATGGTTGTGTATTACAGGCTCTTCCCCCCCCTTTTTTGCCCCATTTTTATTGAGGTATAATTGATATATCGCACTGTGTATGTTTAAGGAATACAGTATAATGATTCTACTTACATAAATAATTACCACAATTACTTTAGTTAACATCCATCATCTCATATAGACGCAAAAAGTAAAGTAAATGAAAAAGACATAAAAGATTTTTCCTTGTGATTAGGACTCTTAGGATTTACTCTCTTAACACCTTTCAAATATACCATAAAGCAGTATTAACTATGGTCATCGTGTTGTACATCACATCCCTCACACTTATTTCTCTTATGACTGGAAGTTTGTACTTTTCTGAAAGTTTTCATTTTAATTCCAGTGTAGTTAACATACAGTGTTATATTAGTTTCAGGTGTGCAATATAGTAATTCAACAGTTCCATACATCACCCAGTGCTCATCACGACAAGTGCACTCCTTAATCCCCATTACTTATTTCACCCATCCCCCGCCTACACACTTCCCCTCTGGTAACCATCAGGTTGTTCTTCATAGTTAAGGGCCTGTTCCTTTCTCTCTCTCTCTTTCTCTCTCTCTCTCTCTCTCTCTCTCTCTCTCTGTTTTGCTCTCTGTCTCTCCCTCTCATTGTTTCCTTTGCTTATTGCTTTTGTTTCCTAAATTCCACAAATAAGTGAAATCATATGGTATTTGTCTTTCTCTGACTGACTTATTTTGCTTAGCATTATACTCTCTAGCTCCATCCATGTCATTGCAAACGGCATGATTTCATTCTTCTTTACAGGCTCTTTGACACAGAAAGACAATGGGACCCGAGAGTGGCTGATATTGACAGAAGGGGGGGGTAGAAATGATTGTCCTTTGAGTCAAAGATAGATGGGAAAGAAGGGGGCATGGGTACCTGACATACAGAGTAAAAAGGCCAAGGGATGGACGTATGGGCCGGAAAGATGAGGGTGATCATTGGGAAGACAATGAAACACAAGTAGACAAAGCCTCTGAGGAACTGGATGCATCCTGGCGATACACACCCCACTGGAAACCTTCCTTTCTTTCCACGTATATCTTGTCTGTCTCTGTTACTTCATCTTCAAGTTGAACACCAGAGAAACAATTCCCAAACAGTCTGAGAAAGGAGAGACGGTATGGGGAACAGTGTGCAACAATGGGTCTCTTGGACAGAGGGCTGGAGTTCGGGTCATGTTGGTCCCAGACACCACATCCATCATTGCCCACTGGACTTTGAGTCCTGTCCCAGTGCTCCTTTCAGCCCTAACACAGAGTCACACATCATTGGTTAAGGGCATCAGATTTGAGGTCAGAGCAACCAGGATTTGAATCCTGGTGCTAAATTCTGTGGTCCAGGGCAAGTAACTTTGACTTCATGGTGACTCACCTTATTTTTTCCCTTAAATTGAGGATAGTGATAGTTCCCACCTCATGAGAAAATTGTGAGAATTGAGCTAGTATCTGGCAATACAGGCAAAGCCTCTGGAGAAACACCTGTGACCTAACAAGCACTACAAATAAGTTAGTCATTACTAGGTCAGGAACTTAGCACAATGGCTGGGGCTTAGTAAGAGATGAATGTGTGTTAATTGCATTTGTTGTTACAAGAAGGAAAACAGATGGGTGAATGAGGGCAGGTTGCAGTGTCAGCTATTCACATATTTTATAAAGTGGCGATGGTTAAACAGAGCAGCCCTGGTGGGAAATAACCCGATATACTGTTTAAGGGAACCAAAATTAAAAGATCACAGACTGAAACAGGCATAGGGGAAGGCTTAGGTGGGGGCTTGAGTTCCCATTGCCAAAATTTGGGCAAAGAAACCCATTATTATTCAAGAAACGGTTCAGGCTTGAGTGGTAGGTTACAAAAAGGAAGGTAGAATATCCCTCGCACCCCATGATACACTCTGAAAAGAAAAAAAGTCATGTTACCGTATGGTTCCTCAGAAGGAGATGTTAACAAATGTTTGTGTTTTTTTAGGTACAAATGTAAACATAAAGAAGTCAGGGTCAAAGAACATGTGAGAATGTCAACCGTATTTATAAATGGGTGGTTGGAATGCATAATAGTTATGCTTTCATATTTATGTTTTACTTGCATAAAAGGATGTTTGTGCCTGGGTCAGGGTTTTGTCAGGCGCTGGGGGCGGGGGAGCGGTGGGAAGCACTACTCTTACTGACTCACTATGCAGCACAATAGGAGCAATCGATCATTTATAAGCGGATGGATCTTCTCGCTGATTGATAAGCTGTATCACCTTAGACAATTCACCCAACTTCTCCTGATCCCAGCTCCTTATATGTAATAATCAGAGATTGGGTCTAACTGCCACCTTATCAAGATGTGGAACATATACCACACCCCAAAAGGTTCCCAGTTAATCTCCTCTTCATCCTCTGGCTGCATGCAAACCTTGATCTGCTCTCAGTCTCTCTATGCTAGTTTTTCCTGTCCTAGAGTTTCACATAAGTGGAATCATACATCCTGTATTCCTCCGTGCCTGGCTTTTTGTAACGCAGCATTTTTTAAAGATCCATCCATGTCCTTGCCTTTTCATTGCTAAGCAATATCCCATTGCGTTGATTTGTTTACCTTTAATGTCGTTTTAAGGAAGTTTCAGAAGGTAGTGAAAGTAGTTCCTTGTGTTCAATCACCAACTTCTTGGTCAGTCTTCTGTTCTTATATAATGATATAATTTCATCCTTTGTCACTCTTTTATCTCTCTAAGGAAATATTATCTTAAGGTCTTTTTCACCATTTTTCTAATTTTTTTTTTATTCCCTCAGCGCAAATCATTTGATTTTTTGAGTTTGTTCTGTCCCTTCCATGCTTACCCTGAGTTGTGCCTATCTCCTGCAGAGGAGGCTTCACTGCTGAGTCGGCCCTGGGCTCATAGGTGCTTGGCTTTATTTTATTTATTTACTTATTTTTAAAGATTTTATTTATTAGACAGAGAGAGAGAGACACAGCGAGAGAGGGAACACAAGCAGGGGGAGTGGGAGAGGGAGATGCATGCTTGCCGCTGAGCAGGGAGCCCGATGCAGAGCTCGATCCCTGGACCCTGGGATCATGACCTGAGCCAAAGGCAGACGCTTAACGACTGAGCCACCCAGGCGCCCCGGTGCTTGGCTTTAATCCATACTTTGCTCTGGCCTTGCCAGCAGTTTAGCTTCCTCTTTGATCCTACTACTGGTGGCCCCTGCTTTACCACTATGTTTTCCCATTTCTTTTCCCTTCTTTCTTCTTTTTTTAAATTTTTTTAATTTTTTAAATTAACATATAATGTATTATTTGTTTCAGGGGTACAGGTCTGTGATTCAACAGTCTTACACAATTCACAGCACTCCCATAGCACATACCCTCCCCAGTGTCCATCACTCAGCCACCCCATCCCTCCCACCCCCTTCCACTCCAGCAGACCTCAGTTTGTTTCCCAAGATTAAGAGTCTCTTATGATTTTTCTCCCTCTCTGGTTTCGTCTTGTTTCATTTTTCCCTCCCTTCCCCCATGATCCTCTGTCTTGATTCTCAAATTCCTCATATCAGTGAGATCATATAATTGTCTTTCTCTGATTGGCTTATTTCGCTTAGTATAATACCCTCTAGTTCCATCCACGTCATTGCAAACGGCAAGATTTCATTTTTTTTTTTTTGATCGCAGCATAATATTCCATGGTGTTTGTGTATACACACATACACACACACCTCATTTTCTTTATCCATTCATCTGTTGATGGACATCTAGGCTCTTTCCATAGTTTGGCTATTGTGGACATTGCTGCTATAAACATTGGGGTGAATGTGCCCCTTCGGATCACTACATCTGTATCTTTGTGGTAAATACCCAGTAGTGCAATTGCTGAGTCGTAGGGTAGCTCTATTTTCAACGTTTTGAGGAACCTCCATACTGTTTTCCAGAGTGGCTGCACCAGCTTGCATTCCCACCAACAGTGTAGGAGGGTTCCCCTTTCTCCGCATCTTCACCCACATCTGTCGTTTCCTGACTTGTTAATTTTAGCCATTCTGACTGGTGTGAGGTGGTGATGTTTCTAGGAAAAAGTTGCTGCGGCTGAGGTCAAAGAGGTTGCTGCCTGTGTTCTCAAGGATTTTGGTGGATTCCTGTCTCACATTTAGGTCTTTCATCCATTTGGAGTCTATTATTGCGTGTGGTGTAAGGAAATGGTCCAGTTTCATTCTTCTGCATGTGGCTGTCCAATTTTCCCAACACCATCTGTTGAAGAGACTGTCCTTTCCCATAGGACATTCTTTCCAGCTTTGTTGAAGATCAGTTGACCATAGAGTTGAGGGTCCATTTCTGGGCTCTCAATTCTTTTCCATTGATCTATGTGTTTGTTTTTGTGCCAATATCATACTGTCTTGATGATTACAGCTTTGTAATAGAGCCTGAAGTCCAGAATTGTTATGCCACCAGCTTTGCTTTTTTTTTTTTTTTTTCAACATCCCTCTGGCTATTCGAGGTCTTTTCCGGTTCCATAGTTATTTTAGGATTATTTGTTCCACTTCTTTGAAAATTGTTGATGCTGTTTTAATAGGGATTGCATTAAATGTGTAGACTGCTCTAGGTAGCATAGACATTTTCACAATATTTGTTCGTCTAATCCATGAGCATGGAACGTTTTTCCATTTCTTTGTGTCTTCTTCAGTTTCTTTCATGAGTATTCTATAGTTTTCTGAGTACAGATTCTTTGCCTCTTTGGTTAGATTTATTCCTAGGTATCTTACGGTTTTGGGTGCAATTGTAAATGGGATTGACTCCTTAATTTCTCTTTCTTCTGTCTTGTTGTTGGTGTATAAAAATGCAACTGATTCCTGTACATTGATTTTTATATCCTGCCACTTTACTGAATTCTTGTATGAGTTCTAGCAGTTTTGGGGTAGAGTCTTTTGGGTTTTCCTCATAAAGTATCATATCATCTGCAAAGAGTGAGAGTTTGACTTCTTCTTTGCCAATTTGAATTCCTTTTATTTCCTTTGTTGTCTGATTACTGAGGCTAGGACTTCTAGTACTATGTTGAATAGCAGTGGTGACAGTGGACATCCCTGCCGTGTTCCTGACCTTAGGGGAAAAGCTCTCAGTTTTTCCCCATGGAGAATGATATTCGCTGTGGGTTTTTCATAGATGGCTTTTATGATATTGAGGTATGTACCCTCTATCTCTACACTGTGAAGAGTTTTAATCAAGAAAGGATGCTGTACTTTGTCAAATGCTTTTTCTGCATCCACTGAGAGGATCATATGGTTCTTGTTCTTTCTTTTATTAATGCAGTGTATCACATTGATTGATTTGGGGATGTTGAACCAACTTTGCAGCCCAGGAGTAAATCCCACTTGGTCGTGGTGAATAACCCTTTTAATGTACTGTTGGATCCCATTGGCTCTTATTTTGGTGAGAATTTTTGCATCCATGTTCATCAGGGATATTGGTCTGTAATTCTCCTTTTTGATGGGGTCTTTGTCCGGTTTGGGGATCAAGGTAATGCTGGCCTCATAAAATGAGTTTGGAAGTTTTCCTTCCCTTTCTATGTTTTGGAACAGTTTCAGAAGAATAGGTATTAATTCTTCTTTAAATGTTTGGTAGAATTCCCCTGGGAAGCCATCTGGCCCTGGGCTCTTGTTTGTTGGGAGATTTTTGATGACTGCTTCAATTTCCTTACTGGTTATGGGTCTGTTCAGGTTTTCTATTTCTTCCTGGTTCAATTTTGGTAGTTTATACATTTTAGGAATGCATCCATTTCTTCCACATTATCTAATTTGCTGGCCTATATTTGCTCGTAATGTGTTCTTATAATTGTATTTCTTTGGTGTTAGCTGTGATCTCTCCTCTTCCATTCATAATTTTATTTATTTGGGTCATTTCTCTTTTCTTTTTGATAAGTCTAGCCAGGGTTTTATCAATCTTACTAATTCTTTCAAAGAACCAGCTCCTAGTTTTGTTGATCTGTTCTACTGTTCTTTTGGTTTCTATTTCATTGATTTTTGCTCTGAGCTTTATTATTTCTCTTCTCCTGCTGGGTTTAGGCTTTATTTGCTGTTCTTTCTCCGGCTCCTTTAGGTGTAGGGTTAGGTTGTGTATTTGAGACTTTTCTTGTTTCTTGAGAAAGGCTTGTATTGCTATATACTTTCCTCTTAGGAATGCCTTTGGTGCATCCCAAAGATTTTGAACAGTTGTGTTTTCATTTTCATTTGTTTTCATGAATGTTTTTATTTCTTTTTAACTTTCTGGTTGACTCATGCATTCTTTAGGGGATGCTCTTTCGCCTTCATGTATTTGAGTTCTTTCCAACTTTCCTCTTGTGATTGAGTTCTAATTTCAAAGCATTGTTTTCCTAAAATATGCAGGGAATGATCCCAATCTTTCTGTACCTGTTGAGACCTGATTTGTGACGCAGGATGTGATGTAGGATGTGATCTATTCTGCAAGATGTTCCATGGGCACTAGAGAAGAATGTGTATTCTGTTGCTTTGGGATGGAATGTTCTGAATATATCTGTGAAGTTCATCTGGTCCAGTGTGTCATTTAAGCCTTTATTTCCTTGTTGATCTTTTGCTTAGATGATCTGTCCATTTCAGTGAGGGGGGTGTTAAGATCCCCTACTATTATTGTATTATTGTCGATGTGTTCCTTTGATTTTGTTATTAATTTGCTTATATAATTGGCTGCTCCCATGTTAGGGGCGTAATATTTACCATTGTTAGATCTTCTTGTTGGATAGACCCTTTAAGTATGATATAGTGTCCTTCCTCATCTCTTATTATAGTCTTTGGTTTAAAATCTATTTGTCTGATGTGAAGATTGCCACCCCAGCTTTCTTTTGATGTCCATTAGCATGGTAAATTGTTTTCCACCCCCTCACTTTCAATCTGGGGGTGTCTTTGGATCTAACATGAGTCTCTTGTAGGCAGCATATTGATGGGTCTTGTTTTTTTATCCAGTGTGATACCCTGTGTATTTTGATTGGGGCAGTTAGCCCATTTACATTCAGGTTAACTATTGAAAGATATGAATTTAGTGACATTGTATTGCCTGTAAGGTGACTGTTACTGTACATTGTCTGTGTTCCTTTCTGGGCTATGTTACTTTTAGGCTCTTTCTTTGCTTAGAGGATTCCTTTCAATATTTCTTGTAGGGCTGGCTTGGTGTTTGCAAATTCTTTTAGTTTTTGTTTGTCCTGGAAGCTTTTCTCTCTCCTTCTATTTTCAATGACAGCCTAGCTGGATATAGTATTCTTGGCTGCATATTTTTCTTGTTTAGTATTCTGAATACATCATGCCTAACAATTCTAAATATCTACACCCCTAACATGGGAGCAGCCAGTTATATAAGCCAATTAACAAAAAAATCAATGGAATACATCGACTGGCCTTTCTGGCCTGCCATGTTTCCGGGATAAGTCTGCTGCCAATCTAATGTTTTTACTATTGTAGGTTACAGACCTCTTATTGAGCTGCTTTCAGAATTTTCTCTTTGTCTCTGAGACTTGTAAGGTTTACAGTAGATGTTGGGGTGTTGACCTATTTTTATTGATATTGAGGGGGGTTCTCTGTGACTCCTGGATTTTGATACCTGTTTCCTTCCCCAAATTAAGGAAGTTCTCTTCTATAATTTGCTCCAATATACCTTCTGCTCCCCTCTCTCTTTCTTCTTCTTCTGGGATCGCAATTATTCTAATATTGTTTTGTCTTATGCTAACACTTATCTCTCGAATTCTGCCCTCATGATCCAGTAGTTATCTCTCTTTTTCTCAGCTTCTTTATTCTCCACCATTTGGTCTTCTATATCCCTAATTCTCTCATCTGCCTAATTTATCCTAGTAGTTAGACCCTCCATTTTTTATTGTTCCTCATTAATAGCCTTTTTTATTTCAACTTGGTTAGATTTTAGTTCTTTTACTTCTCCAGAAAGTGATTCACTAGTATCTTCTTAGCTTTTCTCAAGCCCGCTAGTATCTTTATAATCGTCATTCTGAACTCTATTTCTGACATCTTGCTAATGTCCTTATTGATTAGGTCCCTTGCAGTCGGTACTGCCTCTTGTTCTTTTTTTTTTTTTTAAGGTGAGTTTTTCTGTCTTGTCATTTTGTCCAGAGAAGAATAGATGAATGAGAGAACAAAATGCTAACAGGGTAACAACAATCCCAGAAAAATATACACTTCCAAAAAGTGGTCACTTTGCTGTTCATAGAGTTGCTGCTATTCTTTTGTTCAATCTCCTGTTGAGTTTGTAGCTGTTCATAATGGTTTGATAACTATCTAGCTGAATTCCTGGGACCAGACATTTAGGTTTCCTACTCCTCTGCCATCTCGCTCCTTCCTTCTTTTTTTTTTTTTAAGATTTTATTTATTTGAGAGAGGGAATGAGAGAGAGAGAGCACATGAGAGGGGGGAGGGTCAGAGGGAGAAGCAGACCCCCTGCTGAGCAAGGAGCCCGATATGGGACTCGATCCTGGGACTCCAGGATCATGACCCGAGCCGAAGGCAGTCGCTCAACCAACTGAGCCACCCAGGCGCCCCTTCCTTCTTTTTTTAAAAGGAGATCCTTCTCCCTTTCTCGAATGGGAATCCTATTTCTTACCTTCCAGCATAACTATATATTTATTTTTCTTAGATTACTATGTGTATTTGTTCTTGGAATATTATTGTCCCAAAATCACAATTATAACGTTTTAAAATTAAATATTGTAAAATACTTGCACTCTCATCATTTAAATTGTTCAAGTAGTTCTCATCCTTGTTAACACACTAGAGCCACTTAGGGAGACTGCAAAAACTCACTAGCATCAGGCTATACCCACAACAATTAAAGCAGAATTGGGGTCAGAAACAGGCAACCACAGTTTTTAAACTCTTCATGTGATTGCAGTGTGCATCCAAGGTTGAAAACCACTATGTTAAAAAGCATCAGCTTTTACCTGCCAGAAGCTATAGGAATGGCTGCCACCTCATTCTGCTGACTTTCTGCTCAGTGCTATTTTGAGGAGCTTGTGATTCCATTAGCTTAGAGCAGGGGTTGGCAAACAGCCTGCTTTTGTATGGCCTGCAAGCTAAGAATGGTATTGACGTATTTGAATGGTTTTCAACCAAAATCAAAAGAAAAATAATGTTTCCTGCCTCATGAAAAGTATTTGAAATTGACGTGTCCGTGTCCACACATAAAGTCTTATTGGAACAGAGCCATGCCATGTCTATGGCAGCTTTTGGTCAACAATAGCAGATTTGAGTAGCTCCATCAGAGACTTGAAAGGCTTGCAAAGCCTCAAATATTTATGATCTGGCCCTTTTCAGGAAAAGATTGTTGAGCTCTGGCTTAGAGCAAGTGTCCTTATAGCAAGTGCACAGTAACTCTGGTAAATGGCTGGAGGTCCCTTTGCCTAAGCCCAAGAAGAAGATTTACTGTATTTACTTGTGATTTCATTGTAGGATCTTTCCTCAGTAGTCCATTTGCTCATAGTATTCTGGCTCAGGCATGGGAATTGATTAAGGGACCACCATTTGCTGTGAAGATGGCTCAAGTCACCAGATCTAGAGTTTTACTTATATTTTATGTTCTTACATCTTATTATAAATGAATATTTATTTATATTTCATTTAGTTTTACACTGATCAAATGCAACTTTAGAAGATGCTCAGATATTTCAAGATCCAAAGGATCTGTTGAACAATTAGCCACCTTCAAAGGTTGCTGTAGGTCGAACAAATCATGTGTGTCAAATCAGTGTCCACCTTGACCCAGGAGGTTAAGTGCTTCTACTTGGCCTGTGACTCCAGGATCCCATGATCCTCACTGAAATGAGGGTGACTATGTCAAGGGTAGGACTTCCCAACTCATCTTCTGGATCTTTAACTGATGGTGCCATCTAGGTACCCCTGAATGTTCCTTTTAATGTATTATTGAAATAGTTTGCTAATTTGTTGAGGTTTTTTTGCATCTTTGTTCATCAGGAAACTAATCTGTTTCTTTGTGGATGAAACTTGTCATCTGATCTCCTTTGATCCTCATTATATCTTTCACAGTATGTATTATTATCACTGTCCTTCCTACAAAGAAGGTAAAAGAGCAAGTTATTCACTTGCCACAGGGCACAGTGCTAGGAAAAATCAGAGCAGGAACTCAAGATCGGCACTTACCCCATAACCCAAGTTGTGCTTCACTGACTTCTGGAGCCTCTAATGCTTGGGGATGCTCTCCAACACTGATCAATCCACAGCCTGGAGTTCTGTGACCTCTAGGCATAATTCATTTACTTTTTGAATACTGAACCACATTTTTTCCTTAATCATAAAAATCTATTAATTTTTTTAAAACTCTTTGCTTACAAAAAATTAAAAAGAATATGAAAATCTGGGAAGAAAAACTGGCATATATATTACTGGCAAAAGATTTAATAGCCTTCATATAAAAAGACAAAATTGATGTAGAAAGACAAAATTTTATCAACTTAGAATTCTCATTAAAAGCAACAAAAATGTTGGGCGCCTGGGTGGCTCAGTCATTAAGCGTCTGCCTTCGGCTCAGGTCATGATCCCAGGGTCCTGGGATCGAGTCCCACATCGGGCTCCCTGCTCCATGGGAAGCCTGCTTCTCCCTCTCCCACTGCCCCTGCTTGTGTTCCTACTCTCGCTATGTCTCTCTCTGTCAAATAAATAAATAAAAAATCTTTAAAAAAAAAAAGCAACAAAAATGTCAAATAAAGTCATGAAAATTTTCTCAGCTACAATAATTACAGAAATCTTAGTGCAAAACTTGTGATAATATATGAAATAATAAAATAAATATTCAAAAGTGGAAACACTGGGACAAAGAATATACTATTTTTAGGTGAATGGAGTGTTAAAAACAGGCCCTTAGCAAATACTGTGAGTTTTCCACTTCACATTTTTATAATTTTGTTTCACTTGGCATAATCCACTAGAATTTAAAATGTTTTATATCATTTGTATAACATTTAAAGTGTTTAGGGTGCCTAGGTGGCTCAGTCAGTTAAGCGTCTGCCTTCAGCTCAGGTCATGATCCCGGGGTCCTGGGATCATGTCCCACATCAGGCTCCCTCCTCAATGGGGAGTCTGCTTCTCCATCTGCCTCTCCCCCTGGTTTGTGCTCTCTCTCTCTTGCTCATTCTCTCCCTCTCTCTCAAAATAAAATCTTTAAAAAATTTTAATGTGTTTATATCCTTTTAAGAATCTATGGTGTAGAGGGAACCCCAGGTTGCTAATGAGGGCCCATACCAGAATGGGCTCCTTTAGAATCTCTCCTTATCTGGTATCCCTGCCCCCACTGACTCTGCTGCCAGGACTTGCAGTTAATATTTTTCCCAGTGTGGTGATGAGGAATTCTGTGTGAAGGGTCCTGTGCAGAGGATGACACTCAGATATGTAGACATAACTCGAAACTTGTATGTTTCTTTTGCTCAAAGCCTTTATCTTCACACAACTCCCCCTGTATGCCTCTTGAGTTTGGAGTTCATTTCATAACCAGTGCTCTAGTAGATTTGTAGTCAGCAAAGGTCATGGCTTTATTGCCTTGTATACAAGCTGACTCTGCTCTGTGCACTCACTGAAACTAAATCTCCTATCAGCACTATACTAAGATACTCAGTTTGTGCCTCCCTTATAGACACACAAACACAGCTAGAGACACAGAAGAGACAAGAGACCTAGTGCTTGACGAAGGTGGAGGTGCATTAATAGTGGTCCAGATAACTACTGGAGGGCATTGGTTGTGACACATTTCACAGATCACAGCCTGCACACAGTGGTGGTACTAACACTTACCTTGTTTCACGTGGAAATGTAAATGAGAGTTTGAAATTCAAGAGAGAACAGTGAGCTGGGCAACTAGACTAGTGATGTCAGGGCCTGGCATTATAGATTATCATATTTATTAAAACTATTAACATTTCAGTGTGCTCTGCCTTGAATTCTGAAAAGAGTGCTCCATTGGCTTTTCTGCCTGAAGATGTAGGGTGCCAATTAATTGTGAAAATTGAAAATTATTGCTGCTGCTGAGATATCTTTAACTGATAGAGATATCATTAGGCAAAGTCTGTCTGAATATTTAGGGAAGTGAAACAAATATTAATATTAATTAACAAAAACACTGCTCAGACTTACTTTGATTCTGAAATATGTGACCCCTGGACCTGAAATATCAAGACTGACCTCTTAACATAATATTGCATTAAGTCTCTGAAACATGTTGCAAGAAGCTCCCTTTGGCTCCAGCCTCTGCTAAAGAAAAATGTTTGCATGAGTGTGTGTGTGTGTGTGTGTGTGTGAGAGAGAGAGAGAGAGAGAGAGAGAGAGAGAGAGACAAAAACAGAGAAAGAATGAAAAAAAAATGAGTGAATGAATAAATGGATATCTGTGAATACACTGACAAATAGGCAGTATTAACTGTAAATAACCTGTTATGCATCCCCCAGCAGGAGTTATATTTCATCTTCCCCTGACACACAAAATCACATGTATTTGTTGCAAAACTCCTTTTTAAACATATCATTTTAAAGGTTACTTCCAAAGTATTTTCCTTTATGTGAATATAAAAGTTTCTGGATCATGCATGTTTACCATTATCGCTTTGGGTAGGCTACCTGGCACAAGTTAATATGTTCTCCCCAGTTTCTTGAAACCAAAAATCCACTTAAATTCCTGTTTTTGTTAGTAATATCAGTACCAAAAATCTTTCTCCTTTCTTTTTATAATTAGAGAAAAGCAATAGCTCAAGTATTGGCAATGATAAATAGAAATAAACACTTGGCTCAATTAGTGAATGAAATCCAGAAAACAGAAATTAATATCATAAACAAAAAAAAATTTTTATTTTATTTTATCATTTTTTTAGCACTTCCTTTATTCCAGGATGCATATTTTATTAATCCTGAAAATAGTCCTTTGAGGTAGGTACCATCATTATCCTTCTTTTTTTTTTAAATTTTAATTTTATTATGTTATGTTAGTCACCATACATCATTAGTTTTTGATGTGGTGATCCACGATCCATTGTTTTCATATAACACCCAGTGCTCCATGCAGTATGTGCCCTCCTTAATACCCATCACCGGGCTAACCAATTCCCCCTCTCCTCTAAAATCCTGTTTGTTTCTCAGAGTCCATAGTCTCTCATGGAAAAAAAAAAACAATTTTAAATCATGTTTTTTAAAAAGAACTGAAAGAGAGAATGGAAAACATTTAATTTGCCTGAAGAATTCCCTTATTTCTTCAGCTGTCAAAGAAGTTGACAAAAATTGAAAACAAAAAAAATTGAACTTTTAAGTATCAAAAAATATTTAGTGTGTAAAAATACAAACAAAGCAGTAAAACCCTAAAGGTGTAATTCAAGTTCCAGTCTTGTCCACTGCCTTGAAGGACCTTCTGATGACCGGATGATGCTTTTGGTGGACACTGATGCATTGTCCATACTCTTTCAATTAAGAAAGTGTTGCTCCACAAATACTAGGAATACTGTCAGCAGGCAGTTCTCACAACTATAGATAGACCCCTTAGGTCTTCCTAGGTTGCTCACTGATCTTACTCCAAGTAGAGACTACTCTGAAAAATGATTGTAGCTCCAGAGTTTCCTGTAGGGTTGGTTAAGGCTCTTGTTGGACCAGCATGACAGCTTAACTTCTCTATCTGTACAATACTGCTTCCTATCATTTACTTCAACAGGTGTTGATATCAAGGACTATCCTTAATGAACATGCTGTATGCTAACATCCATTTAAGAGATTGATTACAAGGAAACCTAAACCCACTGTGTGATAGTGCTTCACAAATTATTTTCTCTCATTTGACCCTCATAAACCTCTGTTGGTGAGAAATAATCACCCCCAGTTTATAGCTCAGTTAATGTATTAGCTGGTTACTGCTGTGTAACAAATTACCTCAAACTGTAGTGGTTTAAAAATTAAAAAAAAAAACAACAACACATTACCTCATAATTTGTGTCAGGAATTCAGGAGTGACTTAGAGGATGA
The DNA here is from genome assembly GCF_011800145.1 of Mirounga leonina. Classification (NCBI taxonomy): domain Eukaryota; kingdom Metazoa; phylum Chordata; class Mammalia; order Carnivora; family Phocidae; genus Mirounga; species Mirounga leonina. The sequence continues at coordinate 1,223,612 of NW_023270121.1, read as the reverse complement.
CTCTGGCTGTTTTTCTCACAGGTTGTAGTCAATATGTAAGCCAAACCTACATATTATCTAAAGGCTTACCTGGGGCCTTAGGATCTGTTTCCAAGATAGCTCATTCACATGGCCATTAGCTGGAGGCTTCAATTCCTTGCCACATAAGGCCTCTCTACAAACTGTCTGAGTATCCTTACAACATGACAGCTGGCTTTCTTTAAATTTTTTTTTAAGATTTTATTTATTTGTGAGAGAGAGAATGAGAGACAGAGAGCATGAGAGGGAGGAGGGTCAGAGGGAGAAGCAGACTCCCTGCTGAGCAGGGAGCCTGATGTGGGACTCGATCCTGGGACTCCAGGATCATGACCTGAGCCGAAGGCAGTCGCTTAACCAACTGAGCCACCCAGGCGCCCGACAGCTGGCTTTCTTTAGGGCAGTGATCTGAGGTGGAAGAGAGAGGACAGAGACAGAGAAAACAGAGAAAGAACAAAATCAGGAAGCCACAGTGACTTTTATGACCCAGTCTCTGAAGTCAATTCTAGTCATTTTTCCAGAATTATCCCCACTTTCTCATACCACAAAATCCAGAGCAAATTCCCACTTCTTTGAACCCTCCATAAAATCACTTAACAGAAGCCCAAATTCTATGTCATCACTAATATCCACTTATTGAGACACCCCGGTAAGTCTCCATTGTGTGCATTCTGCCTCACAGCAATGAGTAAGAAGCCCAACTTTGTTTGATTACAGATGTGTTCCCAGTGTTCTTTTGGCTAGAGAATGATGATAGCAGGATGGTCCTTAATTGGTTGGCCACACCAAGGTGACAATGCAGTTTCCAAAGCCCTCTCACTCCTTGTTTCTGCAAGTATCTGGTCTCTATGCTGATCAAATATCCATGAGAGACAGAGTCCACTGCAGATGTCTGTACCAAGGAATAGGTAGATTGAATGTGATATGGTATGGAGTGTGATGTGGGAGCACTGATTAGGACAGAAAGCAGCAAATGGAAGCCCTGGCCAGAAGGGTCCAGCAGCAGCTGCTGTGTTCATTTCCCTGACCCCTGGCACACTCTACTTTTGGGATGGGTGGCATGGAGGCTGGGGCTGTGGAATTCATGTGGGATAAGCTCTGAAAAGATGCATTATTTCCCTATGTTCTTTCTTTTTTCTGATCATCAGGCACAAAGGTATCAAGTATTTGGACACCTCCAACAAGGTGCACTTCTTACATGGGTTGCTGGTGGCAGACTCCTCCCTGTCCCCCATCAGGGCCCAGGAGCCTCTGTAGGGAAGGTGCCCCAGAAGCAGCTATAGGTATCCAGGGGAGTGGCCTTGATTATGCCATTTTCCATCCCTCATCTCCAAATCAAATTGTGTCTTTCCTCAGAATACCTCTGGTTCCTGTGTGTTACTCTCTGTTCCTAATAATTTGTCCCAGAAATTGTCTCTGAACTGATACCCTTATTTCTGGGATCCCTGACTGTAGTCTCCACCTCCAGCCCTAGTGCATAGCTGTGGACTCTATTGATCCCACTTGGTTTCTTATAATACTTTAACGGCATCATGCTTTTGATGATCACAGAATCCCCCTCCAGGAACTGCCTCTTATGATCCCACAATTCTGTAACTTCAGTGCTGGAGAAAGCAAGTGGTTGGATGTAAGCACTTCATCTCCTCAGTAGCCATATCCTAGGACAGAATCATCAGACCTAGGAAAAGCAAGGTTATACACTGTCCCCCACCCCCACCAAAATAAAATAAAGCTGGGTGAAGGAGTATCCAGATGTTCTTAGCACCTTAACCTTCATTAAAGAAAGGTGGTGATGTAATAGTAGGAGGGCACACTTTCTGGAGGTTGGGGAAGGCAGTCATAAAGGCATGACCTAAGGTAGACCAATAGCCACAGAATCCCAGGACCCTGCTCACTCCCCAGCAGGATGTTATTGTAGACCATAAAATCCACAAGATTGCCTTATCAACAGTGCTCTGTCTGGTACCTGGTCAGCATTTAATGATTTCCCAATGCATGAATGGAGCCTTAGCTATCATCTAATCCATTTCCTCTGTATTTGGTGCTAGATTATTTTGTCAGGTCTGCCATAACAAAATACCACAAACTAGGTGGCTAAAATACAGAAATTTATTTTTTCACAGTTCTGGAGGCCAGAAGTCCAAGGTCAGTGTCAGCAGGTTTGGTTTCTTCTGAGACCTCTCTCCTTGACTTGCAGAATGCTGCTCTTTGCTGCCTTTTCACATGGTCATCCTGTGCTTATACATCCGTAGTGTGTCTCTCTCTGTATGTCCTAATCTCCTCTTCATTTAAGGATACCAGTCAAATTGGATTAGGGCACACCCTAACAGACTCATATTAACCCAATTACCTTTTAAAAAGTCTTATCTTCAAATACAGTCACATTCTCAGATACTGGTGGTTAAAACTTGAGCATATAAATTTGAGGAGAACACAATTCAGTTCATAACAAGTGGTGTCACTAAAGTATAGAGGGTGGAAGGAACTCCTAATATTCTAGTGGCAGAAGGTTTTCCAGCTTCTAGAAAAGTATCTCCTAGGTCTTGCAAGGCCTTGATCTTTCCCAGACTCCCTCTTTATCAGTATGTTGCCCCTATTTACCAAACTTGCCATCTGATAGTTTTTCTGAAATGCCTTCCCATTTTCCTCTTGAGGGCACCTATGCCTTTCCTGGCAATAGGTTTTCTGTCCTCAAATTTCTGCTTCAGCTTATTTGTGGATGCCGATGGCCTCTCTGAAGAGGGAATACATGCTCATACGACTCAGCAAAATGGAAGAGAAATAAAGACAGAGCCCATGAAACAAGGATGCCCTCTATTATGTGTTGAATTATGTCCCCTCCCAAAATTTATATACTGAAGTCCCAACCCCCAGGACCTTATTTGGAAATACAGCTATTGCAGGTGTAGTTAGTTAAGATGAAGTCATAACTGGAGTAAGGTGGACACCTGTCAAATATGATTAGTGTCCTTATAAAAGGGAGAAATTTGTACAGATATGCATATAGTGAAGATGACATGAAGAGACACAAGGAGAGGACAGCAATCTACAAGCCAAAAAAGAGGCCTGGAACAGATTCTTCCCTCACAGCTCCCAGAAGGAATGAACTCTGCTAACACCTTGATTTCAGATGTCTCACCTCCAGAAATGTGAGACAATAAATTTTCTATTTGTATGTCCCAAACCTCCCAAACCTTTCCTCTTGTCTTGTGTTAGTAAGGTTAGGAGTACAGGCTTTGGTAACAGAATGCCTCTGATTCTGGGTTCTGCCACTCACTAGCTATATGATCTTGTACAATTTAACTTTGCTCTGTGCCTAAATCCTCATCTGTAAAAACGGGGGATATAATATAACCAATCTTGTGGGGTTATTTTAAAGATTAAATGGGGTAATTTAGTTATAGATCATGTAATTGTAGCTCATGTTGTCAGTGAAATTTCTCATCTAGATGATGTCTGTGCCTATGCTCTTTGTAGGGGTATGGAGACAGGATAGACATTTGAGAAAGATAAGTAGCTCCTAAATTCCAGATTCTTTTGGTTGTTATGCTTTTCCCCAGATCTAACTTGTGAGATCATCTTAACTTTATGACAGGCATTTAAGATGGTCTATCAGCTATCCCTGAAGTTCCCAGAAGTCCAAGGCAGTGGGTATCTCTTCAGCTGGGAAGTCAAAACAAAATCTCTCAAACCAGTGAGGCAGCTGAAGATTCAAGTTCACGTGAAGAAATTGGCAATACATAGACCCCAGTCACCAAGACTCCCTATTCCCTCTCTAGCTCTGGTTTTGAGGTTTTGAGGTGAGGTCGCATGCAAAGAGAGTCTTCTCACACTTTGAGACAGCATGTTATTCAGAGAAATTGCCTTCTTACCTACTTATTCCACTGCTGAGGTCCTCGCCTTAGGAAGATAGCCACCATTCCAGCATAAAGTAGGTAGTTGCCAGCCGTAGTGCTTTGGTCCCCTCCCTTGCCTAGCTCATCTCAGGGCTAAGCCATCATAGGGCCATAGGGACATGGTTCATAGAAGAGCCACTGGAAATGTAGATTAGTTGCTAGGAATGGGGGCAATAGGGAATTGGGACTGACTCGTGGTTACAGGGTTTCTTTTAGGATGATGGAAGTGTTCTTGAATTAGATTGTGGTGATGACTGTACAACATAATGAATATACAAAAAAAAACTATGAATTTTAAAATGGAGAATTTTATGTTATATGAAGTATATCTCAGTAAAAAATATAGCAGAAGGAAGTGACTTGCACAACAGAGAAAGACTATATCATTTTGGAGAATACCTAAATTATCATAAACTTTTGGTAGAAAAATAAATGTTAAAGGCACTGCTGGTGAGAGTTCAGAAAGCAATAGGGAACATGCTTTTGAAAACTGGAGAAAAGGGTAACCTTGTTATAAAGTGGCAGATAGCTCAGCTTATTGTGTCTTGTATTTGTGTAGAAAGCAGAATTTGTAAGGGGTGAACTTGATAATCTGAGGAGAATTCCAAGTAAAATGTTAAAGGTGTAGCCTGTTTTCTTCTTGCTGCTTATAGTAAAAAAAAAAGGAAGACAAAAATTGAAGGAAGAATGTTAAGCATAAAAAACCCTGGGCTTAATGATTTGGGAAATTCTCAGCCTATTCAAATTGTAAAAGGTGCTAAAACTAAGAGATTAATGGGTGCCTGAGTGGCTCAGCTGGTTAAGCATCTGCTTTTGGCTCAGGTCATGATCCCAGTGTCCTGGGATTGAGCCCTGCATGGAGCCCCCCATTAGGCTCCCTTCTCAGTGGGGAGCATGCTTCTCCCTCTCCTTCTGCCCCTCCCTCCCCCAGCTTGTGTACTCTCTCTCTGCTCTCTTTCTCTCTCAAATAAATTTTTAAAATCTTTAAAAAATAAAATAAAATAAAAAATAAAACTAAGATTCACTATGAGGAAAGCATGCTCTAAAGAGAAAGCCATGGGCATAGCTGGACAACCTTTTGCTAGAGCTTTTAAAGGATGAAAAGATCAGAATATTTATTCATACAGAGGGCTCTTTAAGAATATTAAACATGTGACTCATGGACCCCATTAGCCATTTCAGCAGAATCCTGTCACAGAAACAAGTTTATCCAGGAAAGATCTGTGAAAGATCCTCTGGTCAAATGCAATGAATCCCTGACATATACAAAGTAGATTCATAACTTGAACTGAATGGGAGAGAAAGAGGATCAAATGAAGGAAGGCTGTTGGACTCCCAAAATTCTGCAAGCAGGAAACATACTGATAAAAGTACTCAGCTTCAAATATGTACTATCCTTCAAGAAAAATGGAAGGATGGTTCTGGGGGCAGAACTTTGGATGTAAAGGGAAAAGAGGCCAGAGCCTCCAGCCACAGAGAATTATTCCTAGGCCTTCAAGCCTAAAGGAGTTTGCCTGGTTGGATTTCAAAATTGCTTGGAGCCAATAACTCTTTTCTTCATTTTCTCCCATTTGGAGTGGGAATGTCTGTTAATTATTATCCTATTCCTATCCTACCACTGTAATTTGGGAAGAGGTAATTTTTTACTAGTTCACCGGTACACTGATAGAAATTTTTCCTAGGCAGGATCTCAACCAGTTTCTCACATCCCTGATTAAATGATTTACAGTTGAGATTTTGGACTTATATTGATATATAATGTGTTGAGACCTTGGGGGATATTGGGATGAGGTGAATGTACTTTGCATGTAGGATGGATAAAAATTTTAGGGGGTCAAAAGGCAGACTATAGTAAGCTGAATAATAGTCTCCAAGGATTTCTATGTCTCAGTCCCTGGAACCTGTAAATCTTGTCTTATGTGGCAAAGGGTCTTTGCAGATGTAATTAAGTTAAGGATATTCAGATGGAGAGATTATTCTGGTGGGCTCTAAATGTAATAACAAGTGTCCTTATTAACAGAAGAGGAGAGGGAGATTTGATACAGAAGAAAGGAGCAATGTGATGACAGAAGGAAGATGCTCTGTGGCTGGTTTGGATGATGGAAAGATGGGTCACAGGTCAAGGAATCCAAGAATGCAGCTCTAGGAGAAAAGCAAGATGGTGGAGGAGTAGGGGACCCCATTTCAACTGGTCCCCTGAATTTAGCTGGATATCTATCAAACCATTTTGAACACCCACGAAATCAGCCTGAGATGTAAGAATATATATCTGGATCTCTATAAGCAGAAGAGCAACTACTTTTTGCAAAGTAGGACATGAGGAGTCGTGAATCTGCGGGGAGATATCAGAAGATAAACAGAAGGGGGAGGGAGCCTCCATAAGCTGGCTCCTGGAAAGTGATGTAACACTAGAGCGCAAATCAGAACCCTTAGAAATCTGCTCTAGTGAGAGACATCCCTCTCTGAAAGGGGCTCTGGAAATGAAAAGGCAGAATTCTAGGTAGGGCATTGTGGTCTCAGGATCTGAGGAGTCACAGAGTGAACGGGGGTACCTGAAACAGTAGAGAGCCCAATCAGTGGAGCTGGGAAGCAGGTTATGGTCAGCGATCCTAGGAGGGGACTCTCAGCTCATAAACTGTGAGCCAGTCAGTCGGTAATTCCTCTTTTCCTGAGCAGCCTGAAAAAGACTGGAACCTGCGCCCGAGACCGGGCAAAAGTTTGCAGGGCTGAAGTGGCCCGGGAAGGACATTAGGACAGTACCCAGACATGATCCAGGAGCTTTGGGTGCGCATGGGAGCCTGGGGCCACTCTCGGTTTTAGAATCACAAAGGGCAGTGGCACTCCCAGGCCCCTAGGACGGCCTCTGAGAGAGTTGCAGTGGGTGTGCACTGTGGGAGGCTGCAGTTTTCAGCACCATACAGAAGTGCAGACTATTTGTCCTGGAAGGTTTATTAGAGGGCAGACTGCGATCTTTCTGGTCTGGACCAGAGGTCTGGGCATGGCCATTTTTGCTCTGATCTTCTGAAACGGCATGGAAAGCCTCCAAGGAAACAAAACCCCACAGAGGACCAGTTTTCACTGAGCCCATCCCCCTGACAGGCGGTGGGACAACTCCACCCAGGCAAGGATAGCTGAAAAACAGCATGGCAGACCCCTCCCCTAGAAGACAGTCTGGAAGAACAGGTGGATGACAAACTATGGATCCCATAAGACTAAAATTCCAAAGCCAGGACTCTGGCTGGCACAGCCACTCTGGAAAACAGTATGGAGATTCCTCAGGACGTTAAAAATAGAGCTACCCTATGACCCAGCAATCACACCACTAGGTATTTACACCAAAGATACAGATGTAGTAAAAAGAAGGGACACCTGCACCCCAATGTTCATAGCAGCATCGCCATGGATGGAACTGGAGGGGATTATACTTAGTGAAATAAGTCAATCAAAGACAATTATCATATGGTTTCACTCATATGTGGAACGTAAGGAATAGTGCAGAGGACCATAGGAGAAGGGAGGGAAAACTGAATGGGAAGAAACCAGAGAGGGAGACAAACCATGAGAGACTCTGGACTCTGGGAAACAAACTGAGGTTTACGGAAGGGAGAGGGGTGGGGGGATGGGGTACTGGGTGATGGGTATGAAAGAGAGCATGTGTTGTGATGAGCACTGGGTGTTATATGCAACTAATGTATTGTTGAACACTACATCAAAAACTAATGATGTACTATATTTTGGCTAGTAGAACATAATAATAAAAAGAGAATGCAGCTCTAGAAGTAGAAAAGGCAAGTCAACAAATTCTCTTCTAGTGCTGCCAGATGGAGACCCTGCCAATACCTTGGTTTTGACCCAGTAAAATTGATTTTGTATGTAGTCTCCAGGACTATAAGAGAATAAATGCATGTTGTTTTAAGCTACCAAGTTTGTGGTAATTTGTTAGCAGCCGTAAAAAAATAATTTTGGAACCTTTAGAGATCTAGTGTAGTGGTTTTCAAACAATCCTCAAAATTACTTTTTCCAGCTCTGCTTCTACTCAAGGTGCCTACTTTTTATCTTATTCATGGCCTTCTGGAAATACTTCATCTTTTTGAAAAATGACCATAAAGGATTAAACAATACAATCACTGATTTAGTCCAATACACAATTTTATAGATGAAAAAAGAAAAAGCCCAGAAAATTGAAAAGATTTTCTCTTATTCACTCAGAGCAGACAAACAAAAACAACAAAACAAATTCTAATTCCCAATTAGAATTTCTTGTGCTACACTGCACTAGAACTGGAAAAATAAATTGGAGATAAATTGTAAAGGAATAAACTGTAATGTAGAGAGGTCAGAAGAGCGCCTGGCACATAGTTGCTCATAAATGTTACATATTATTAAAATACGTACTTGCATTTGCAGAGAATATCTCTGGAAGAATACACAAGAAGTCTTGGTTTCCTCTAGGAGATGAGAAGAAATGAGACACAGGAGTGGGAGAGAAATTGACTTTTCACCATGTCTTTTGACTCTGAGAAACAAACTGAGGGCTTTAGAGGGGAGGGGGTTGGGGGGATGGGTTAGCCTGGTGATGGGTATTAAGGAGGGCACATATTGAATGGAGCACTGGGTGTTATATGTAAACAATGAATCATGGAACACTACATCAAAAACTAATGATGTAATGTATGGTGAATAACATAACATAATAAAATAAAATAAGAATGCGCATGTACTATAATTTATATATATATGTAGAATCCCTAAACAGTGAGAAGGATTGAATGGAGCTATCTTACCTTGTTTAGTATTAGGGTTCCTTTCTCCTCCACATGGAGATATAGAACCAACTCAGAACCTCTAAGAAATCAGTCATGCCAAATTGCAATTATAAAGCATAAAGCAAAGTTTCATTTCAGTCCAATGTTTATATCACCCAAGTACCTAATCATATCTACAAAGATCCCTTCAGAGCACATTTTTCTAAGATAATCAGGTTTCAAAAATTAAGATTTTTTAAAAAGATTTTATTTACTTATTTATTTGAGATAGCATGAGCAAGGGGAGGGGCAGAGGGAGAAGGACAAGCAGACTCCCTGTTGAGCAGGGAGCCGAACACACATGGGTCAGGAGGGTCATGACTTGAGCTGAAGTCAGATGCTTAACTGACGGAGCCACCCACATGTCCCCAAAATTAAGATTTTTAAAAAAATTGTATAAATATTGGCAAATCAGATTTGAAAATCCAACTAGACAAAGTTCACTACCTGCTTATTACATACACCACATTCACCAGCCTTGGTCTTTTTCCTGAGACTAAATCATAAGATTAGAATTCTTTTTTTTTTTTTAAAAGATTTTATTTATTTGAGAGAGAGAGAATGAGAGACAGAGAGCATGAGAGGGAGGAGGGTCAGAGGGAGAAGCAGACTCCCCGCCAAGCAGGGAGCCCGATGCGGGACTCGATCCTAGGACTCCAGGATCATGACCTGAGCCGAAGGCAGTCGCTTAACCGACTGAGCCACCCAGGCGCCCCAAGATTAGAATTCTTGAATAATCCATTCCCCAGCTCCTCTGTGTTTCCTATATCCAGCCAAAGTAAAAATATCACTCCATTCACCTAGCTGTATTACCCATCTGGGATCCACCCTCTGGAGAAATTGCCCTGGGACGAATGGAACCCAAATCCCATCTGTTATGTTTCTTGGGTTAAGTAAATTATCCTCAGCTCTTTCCATCCCCTGAAATAGTGAGGACATTTTTTACCCAGTTATAATATCCCATAAGTGAATTTTTATTTTCCCCTGTCCATTCCAAACAAGTCAAAATCCAAAGTGAATTTTTTCCTCAATCTCCTAGATTGCTGTTGGTCTGCTGCAGTTGGCCTAAGAATGATAGGATGAATCTCTACAGTCTCAGAAAACAAGCCCAGGTCCTTGTGGACCTAAAACATTTGTCACGTGTGATTCCAACTGAGATGACAATCATAGTCTGGCAGTTAGAGTTCCAGGCTGCAAATGAGAAGTGTGGTGGCTGCTTCCACCCTCAACTTGAATACCCACATCACCTCTGTCAGGAAGAATGGGGTGTCCTAAGCTTAGAGATGTGGAAATAGGAGATAAATTTAGCTATAGAGCAGGACCAGGGATGATACAAGTCAGTCACTGACCTAATGCTTAGATTTGGTATTACTATCAGAGACTCCAAACCTCACCCTCAGGATCACTTGAGAGATGTAAATCCTGCGGAGGCTGAAAACTGTCCTCAACTGAATGCTTGTTAGCAGACAATATCAACTATCATCCAGGCCCCGGTTTTCATACTGCTTCTGCCACACACCAAAACAGGAAGGGGGGGGGGGGCTCTTACTATTGCTACATCCTTTAAAATTATAGGGAAATTTGACACTGGAAATGGAGTTCCATGTCCTTTCTTGATCTGTAGCTCAGTAAATTTCTGACTTCCAGAGCCTTTATATTCATACTCTGGATAATTCCATTCCACAAAGAGTTTTCATAGCCCTCAAGGAAATTATTTTCTATCATAGAAAATGTCAGTACCTGATGCCCTGATATTTGCTCAACCACCAGCATACTGAAGAATGATCAGTCAGTGAAAGGAAAACTGAGGGTCCACTGACTCTCAGATAGTTAGAAGATAAGGACACAGAACCTGGATTCAGTTGCAACACAGAAGGAACCGATGTTTTCTTGCAGCTTGGAAGTTTATTAATAAAGGAGGTTGAACCAGTTGGTGTTACTTTTTTGAATCCTGCATCTCTGTGTTCTGGCTGTAGTGAGGAAGAGGACTAGCTACTCTGCTGGCCACAGGTGATGTCATCCCAGGAACATGCTGAACCCTCTCTCTTGGGTCCCTGTTGCCATATATGGGGTCCAGCATTATCAGACAGACTCCACTTCTTTTTCTTGTGCCTGAGCTGGAGGGATGATATTTTTTAGGATTTCAGCATAGTAGGGGTTAAATACCTGCTGATTGTGATGCATCAAATTGAAAACCTTCCAGCCTAGTTCTGTTAATTCCCCTTTGATGAGACTAAGGCCTCCAGGGAGACTCCTGCATGCCATGAACCAAACAACATTTGAGAAACAAACGGATTCGCTGATCTGTGAGCAAGGAAAAACAAGGAAAAGGGAAAGATCTAAGAGGTTTCAGAAGAAATTCACAATGCCCTTGCATTCTCTGCTCACCAAAGTTAACTAAGATATTCACTGACCTACCCATTCATCTGGATAAACTGTATAAATGAGATTTGTCTGCTTCATTTTGGAGGAGAAATGCTACCAAGTTCACAAAAACAATGCATGATCAAAAGATGTTGAGCTAGCAAATTTCTGGCTGTTCATAAGATTGTGTGGTTTTAAGTGAGCTCCTGGCATGTACTGACCTAACAAGAGGATCCCAGATATTGTATCTGAAATTAAAAGGGCATACATTGCAACCACTGCCCACACATCCAAATCAAACTGTTAAGATGCAAAAGTTAGAAGCAAGCTGGCCAAGTTCACTGCTTCCTTTAGCATGGAATATGTCTTACAACCTGTCAGTATTAATTCCTTGGAGGGGAGTAGAAGCCCATGCAGTAACTTTTAAAGCAAAGGATTTCCCGTCATAGATTTTGGATTATAGCTAGAAAATTACTGGGGATGACTTTGTAAGGTTGAGGGGACAGTACTTCACACCTGCAAGTTACATACTTTAACGGCAGGTCCACCTTAAAACTATGCATTCACTCTTCAAACTGAAAGAGATCTATTTCAACCCTGCATATTATAGATGAAAAAACTAAAGCCAAAAGACTTTCCCAATGATCATGCTTTTCCATTTATATATGGTTCAGTAACTCGCTTCCAAGGTTGAGTCTACCTCCTCATCCTCCACATTCTTGACACCCCTCCTTAACACTACTATGGGACTCTTACCAATGATGTTATGAACACAGTTCTCCTTCTTGGCGATATTCTGGAGTTGGCCTATAAGAGATGCTGTGTTTTCAGCACTCAGGACAGTAAGGTCCATATCTTTGAGTCCTTGATGGATTTCCCGGGACACTTGTTCACTCACACTCACCATAGTCTCTTGAGGCCTAGGTAATGGACAGAAAGCAGAATAGCCCTGGCATAGGGTCAAAGCCCAGAGAGCCCCTAACAGAAGACCAGTCCACTCCAAGCTCCCACCACTAGTAGACAGCAGTACCCCATGTACAGATTAAAAACCTTCATTGTTACCCTCAAGGTGACAACAAATTCATACATATAGACTTAGACTTAGACTTAGACTTCAAAAAAAAAAAAAAACAAGATAAATTGGACAAGGGTATCAATGGACCCACTCATATTCTTTAGTTCCATAAATTTTATTAAATCTTGTTTTAAGATTTTCTTGGGGATTTTCCATAGTTGTGTTTTTCCTATTTCACCAGTTAAATTATAAATATGTTAAGAGACATAAACTTCTAATTCCTCTTTTTATTTTGGTTGTGGTGCCCGACATGCAGTGATGATCAATCAGTATTAATGATCAACTGATAAACTTCTGGATATACATACACAAATCCAGTGTCACCCATTCAAATATATGACTCATTTTTAGAAAACACAAGAATGAATCCTTTGTAGCAAACTAGCCCCCACACTCTCCTCTTGGGAACAAGTTTAATTTTTCTCTATCCCAAGCCTCAATATAATTTATCAAGACACCAACAATCTTTGCAGGTGGTTCCCAAGGTCTTTTTTATGGTTTGTGATGACAAATAAGCAATAATTATATTATCTGCCTATGTCCCCCAAACCACATATTATTTTCAACTCTAAAAAAGATCTGTCTATGAAGCTTACCCAGAGTTAAATTCCTCTGTCAGGGCGTTGGTTATGCATTTCAGTTTATCCACAAATTCAGGTGAGCTGAATAAAACATTACCAGAGAAACTTCTGGCTACTAGCAAGACTGAGGTCAGGATGGTTAACTGGTGCAACTGGGACTCCATCTCCTGTAGCCGGATTCTGTCCATCAGCAGAGTCTTTTGAAACAGGGAAGACTGGGTCAGGAGAGGAGGGTTCTAGTAGAGATGTTAAATACAAAACAAAAGGGCAATGCTCTAACACACATTCCTACCTCAGGGAACTTGTCATTGTCAGGATCCCAGAGAAGAAGGTTCAGGTAACCCTGGTATAGCACCATTGTGGGATTGGGGAGCTCTGAGTTGTTAGCTGCCCAATTTGGAGGTGAACCGGCCAAGCTGGAAGAGCTGGGAAAGCCAAGAGAACTTGGAGATCGCGTAGTGAGGTCTGTTGCTGCTTTGGTTAGCCATTTTGTGGTGCAATCAAGGAGAACTATGACATAAAAGGGAATATATGAGGGTTAAAGGCTAAAGTTTTAAGATATACTCTTGGTCAATAAATATTATTTTGTAGGACCTTCTGTCTTATAGAAATATTTTTCCCTACCCTTTACCCAGAAAATAAACTTTTATTCAAAAATTCGAAAATATTTTGTCATTGTAAGAAGGCAAACCCAAGGTCGAATCTCCCTCTCCTGCACTTAAATTTTAAACATACTGGGCTGCTTGTCAAGGAGTTCCTGGAATTTAGCTTGTTCATACTGGACAGAATGTTCCTGCAGGTAGGGTCGAAAGCTCTGGGTAGTATAGTTCACCATGTCCATTTTCATCAGTCCCAGAACATGGAAGTTACCCCTGTCATAAGGAGAAATAAAATATTTACACTATGAAAGGAAATCTAGTGTGGAGGGGTGGAACTCAAGCAAGGAGTCTTAAAATCACAGCATTTTAGAATTACAGTGGGCCTTAAAAACAACAATTCAACTTTAATTTACAAATAAAAACACTGGAGTTAGGGACTCAAGGCCACAGAGTGAGTTGTTGTCAGAGGTAAGGATGTCTTCTGTCCTTTTAGTCACCAATCTAGAACTCTTTCCAACATAGCCACTATCTTCTCAGAAAGAGTATTCAGTGGAAGGAAAATGACCTAACAACTATCTGTGAGGAGTTGGAATGATGGTGATTGAATTTCTAACTCATTGGGCATATCAGTTTACCTTTCTGGGCCTTGATTCTCCTAGCTGTGAAACAGGGGTAATCTTCATTTTTGTTTCCTCATGGGGTGTAAGTTAGGATACATAGGAAAACATCTGAGAAAGGGCTATTTGAAATCTCTAGAAGAAAGACTTATTGTACTCTGTCTTAGCATCATTTTTTATAAGGGGTACAAATGATCTAAAGATCACCAAAAAGGCCTTGGGAGACTATCCTTGGAAAATAAAAGCCAATAGTTTAGGGAGGAAAATAAAAGGTATTAGTCAATTCTTCAGGATAGAAGAGCTACATAAGGCAGGAGCTTTAACACAGTATCAGGGCCAGAGTTTTCTGGCATAATTGTCTAAGGCAGATTTCAGGGACAGTACATTTAGTTTCTTACTTTAGTAACTGCACAGGATCTGTCATGTTTTATAGTTTCTGCACTGCTTCATCACGGACTGGTGCACATAGCAGGGTCATCAAATTGAGAATGTAGTTAGAGAGATGAGGGACATCCAGGGCCCCATGTTCTGCTTCCTGCTTAAGGAGATCCATGTCCAGAGCTTCTGCAATCTCATTTCTTAGGCGGTTCTAGTGTGGTAATAGCAGTGATAACAAGATCTGCCCAGAAAAGAAAATCAATGGAGCCAAATTGTTTAGAAATCCAAACACTCTCCAATGAACAACCTTAAAACAAAGACATCCTAGCCTATGTCTTTTGGAAGTCTTGAAAATAGGTCTCTAAATTTCTTATAGAAGAATATTATTTCTTTCTGTTTAGGGGCCAAGGCTTCACTGGTATCAGTAATAACAGTAGTGCCATATAATATCCTGATCATAAGGATATTAAAATATGAATAAAAATAAGAGTGTGATAAAAATAAGTGCAGGATATAAAATATATAAAATACACACCACCACAAGATGATTGAAGCACTCTTAATAAGGAATAAAGACATTTTTAGCAACCCTCAGTTTATTTCCTGAGATGTTAAAAAAAAAAAAAAAGAAGATAGCAGGAAGGGAAAATGAAGGGGAGGAAATCGGAGGGGGAGACGAACCATGAGAGACTATGGACTCTGAGAAACAAACTGAGGGTTCTAGAGGGGAGGGGGTGGGGGGATGGGTTAGCCTGGTGATGGGTATTAAAGAGAGCACGTACTGCATGGAGCACTGGGTGTTATATGCAAACAATGAATCATGGAACACTACATCAAAAACTAATGATGTAATGTATGATGATTAACATAACATAATAAAAAAAAGGAATAAAGACATTTTTAGATTATTTTACTTCAAAGGTCAAAGATAAAATAAGCAAAGGAACCATTAAGGGTCACTTGAAATAGCCTTTTGACTCAAAAGTATAAGTTCCTTGTGGGCAAGAGCTCTTTTATTCACATATATGTTTCTGAAAAACAAAACATAGTGAGGGTTCAGTGAAAATCTTTTTAATTGAATGACATACTGTGCCATTATAGCAAGATGCCAACCTTCAAGCTTCATATCATGCAAAAAAAAAAAAAAAAAAAGCTTCTCTAGATGGTCTATTTAAGTAATGAACCATGTTCAGAGAGGCAATACGCAATTTAGGATATTGATAGCCATCAGCAATCCAAAGATTTGGTATGCCCAGGAACTTAACATCCACAAATGGGAGGTTGGTTACTCACCTCCTTAACTTCTTTTAAAAGTTCAAGAGCACAAGTGAAGTCAGGGGGAGTACTCAATAGCTGCTCTTTCAGATGGTCCCAAAAAGCATTGTACATTGTCTCCATGAATCTGCCTTCCAAACTGTAAAAATGTTAAATGAGCAAATTGCTCTTTACCCAGAGAACTGATCATGATTAGGATCATAATTTCCTAAATCCCAAATAGCATTTAGGATCATGAAAGATCATTAAATTGCCAGGCCAAGAGCTATATTTAGCTCTTGAGTGAATAAACTAAGTTTAGTGTTGAATGCAAACATGTTAGCCAAATCCTCTCAGGAGGGTACCTCAAGGTTCCAGAGAAGCTCTCATCCTGCTGTAGGAAGAACCATGAACTAGGTAGGGGTTGAACCCTTGAGTTCTAGCCCTGGTTCTGCATCAAACCTAAGTGTGTGCCTTAGTTTCTTTTTTTTCCAGACAAAAAAGAATATATATTATATGCTTCCATATACAAGAACCTCAAAAACAGACAAAATAATCTGTGGTGTTAATAATCAGAATACTGGTTACCTTTGGGGAGAATGGTTTTCATTGGTAGAGTGCTGTGTGCCTCAGTTTCTACATCCATAGACTTATAGTTTGAATTAGATGTTCTTTTTCTTTCCATTTTGAAATCCAAGAAAAAAATTCCTCCTTGATAACACTTGAAAGTCTTAGGTACACCTCAAACTAAGCAAGCTAAAAATTGAACTCATTATCTTCCCCATTCAAACCTGTTCCTTGTTTCTGCAAACCAGAAAACTTAGCCCTTTTCCCTCAAAAAAAAATACAAAAATAATGCATGATTTTGTTAAAACTTATACAAGCAATACAAAGATAAATGAGTAAAAAAGTTAAAGTTCATCTTCCAACACACCAATTCCACTTGTGAGATATACACACATAACTCTGGTGTGTACTGGAGTCCTTCTAAATTACTTTCCCCTCAACCATTTTATCTACTTGTTCACCCAATTCCAGAGATTTTGCTTCCTAAATATCTCTGGAATCCATCCCCATCTACTATCATTTCCTACCTGGACTATTGCAATAGTCTATTAAATGGTCTTCCTGCCCCAACAAAGTCTTACTCGCACAATGCCACATACTCTTGCTAAAATCAATGATTTTTCTAAGATATACATCTGGTCATGATGGCATGCTCATTTAAAGTTTTCCCTGGGCTCCCTATCACCAGCAGGATACATGGCCTCTAAGACCCTTTATGATCATTTTCTGCAACTTCTCCTACCTTATTGCCTTCCTCCTTCTAACACTCTGCTCCAACAATAACAACCTACTTATAATGAATATATAATGTCTTTCACCAGTCTATGTCTGTGACATGTCATTTCCAGTTCTAGGAGAATCCTTCCCCATCCCCCACCCCTGGACCCTCTGAAAAGTACCCATTTATACTCCAAACTCATGTGTCCTTTTCAGGAAAGTCTTTCTTGACTCTCCTAGGGCCCCTGAACACAAATATAGAACTCCATATACTAGATGGGAGAACTTATCATTGCACAGTAGCTATCTACTATTTGACTATCTCCCCTACAGAAGCCTCTTGACTGTAAAGGTAACATTTTAATCACCTATATGTTCCCAGCATTCAGCATTGTTCCTTACACCTAGTAAGTACTCAATAAATGTTGTATAAATATCTGAAAACGAGATTTTCCTTAGGATCTATAACTATAATTAGTGTTATTTTATAAGACCAAAGGTAAAACCAATAATCAATATCTATACAAAATAGATAACCCCACATTCTATTTCACTTTGTTTTTGTTATACTTTTTGCATTGCTACACTAGAATAAGGCTGTTAATAACTGAACAATGAAAATCAAGCTCTAAATAGTATTATTCCTTCTGTTTCATTTACCCACCCCTCATCACACCACAACCCTCAGCCACTTTAACAGATCTTCACTCTCCTAGTTTCACTTTCTCTGCACCTTAGCCGGCAGAAAAAAAAAAAATCTAACTTGGGTTTCCAGGATAGTAAAGGCAGTGAGGAATATGCTAGGAGATTTGTCTTTTGGTGAAAACCTCCTTTGGAGAAGCTGTGCCTGGCATGAGTACCTGTTGGCAACAGGTAAACGAAAACTAAGAAGTGTGAAGATCAAAAGAAACACTGACAGAGCAAAGTGTTTTAGAAATAGAACCCCTAAAGTGGGAAATTAGAAATGCTATACAATTAGGGTACAGCCAATTAATTTACCCATTTAACTATTTACAAGCCATTAGAAGCATTTAATTCATACTTACTAAATGAATTTTATTTATGTCTTACAATATGAATATAATTAATAAGAATCAGAATAAAGCCTTATTTTAGAGGGGCATTATTTATCAGTGTGGCTCTGATCTTAATTCACAGAATTTTTATTAAGCTGCTTATAAAGCAGAAATGTTCTCTGAAATTTTTTATCCCATAAAGAGTTGACAATACCACTATTAGAAAAGTACTCTTTTCACCAGTACCTGTTTGATCTGTAGACAATTAAAAGAATAACTTTTATGAGCTACTTCTTCCAAGGATTTCCAAGAAGATCTGAAATTAACTCTGTGTTTCATTATTAACTGGGATACCAAAATAAACATTCTGAAAACAACTGCATTGGTTGTTTAAATATAATTTTTTTCTGCTTTGACATGAAACTAATAATTACACTGATAATTACACTCCTCTATTTTGTTGGTAACATTTAAGACATACTCAAAATTAACTGTATTAATAAAAATGCTTCAATCCTGATCAAAAGTCATTTGTGTTATATACCTATCCCAGGAGGAGTAAAATGAAAAAAAAAAATAGAAGTCTATAACTGTTGGGAGGTAAAACACTCTCTTCCATACAGAAATCTTGGTTTACCACAATTTCATGAGCAATGCTAAGTTTAGAAACTTCGTTAACTGTCTCTATCAGATCTGTGACAGAAAGTACTTCAGGTCTGCTCTCTGGAAAAAGGTACAGCAGTCATTAACAGAGAACCCACACAAGTAGAATTTCTATTTTATTTAGAGATTCACTCAGTGAAGTAGGGCCCCCAAATTTAGATCCATCGAGCAGATCTTACATAGATTCACTCAATCATTCTAGTATTTTAGGTTTTCTGAACTCTTGCCCTTCAATAGTATTGGAATTCTCAAGAGAAGTCAAGCATGAAGAGAAGTTTATGAAAAGCAAAAAGTGAATGTGATCTCAGAACCCTTTGCTTGAAATGTCAAAATAGTAAGTAAAAAACAGCAAAGAAACACTGATAAATTATGGTTTATAAAATAAATAATTTTCTAGGGGCACCTGGGTGGTTCAGTCAGTTAAGCATCTGACTCTTGATCTCAGCTTAGATCTGAGAGTTCAAGCCCCATATTTGGCCCCATGCTGGGCATAACAATTTTCTAAAAGTTACTATTTCTACTTTATTTTTTTTTAGTTTCAGGAGAATTTAGTGATGCATCACTTATATACAACACTCAGTGCTCATCACAATTGCCCTCCTTAATACCCATCACTCATTTAACACAATCCCCGGCTCACCTTCCCTCCAGTATCTCTGTTTGTTCTCTATAGTTAAGAGTGTGTTTTATGGATTGCCCCTCTTTTATTCCCTATGTTCATGTTTTTTTTCTTAAATTCCACATATAAATGAAATCATATGGTATTTGTCTTTTGCTGACTTATTTCGCTTAGCATAATACTCCCTAGCTCTATCCACATCATTGTAAATGGCAGGATTTTATTCTTTTTATGGCTGAGTAATATTCCATTATATATATATATATATATATATATATATATATATATATATATATATACTGCATCTTTTTTACCCATTCATCAGTCAATGGAAATTTTGGCTCTTTCCATAATTTGGCTATTGTTGATAATGCTGCTATAAACACTGGGAATAAATTCAAGATGGATGAAAGACCTAAATGTGAGACAGGAAACCATCAAAATCTTAGAGGAGAACACAGGCAGCAACCTCTTTGACATCGGCCATAGCAACTTCTTACTAGATATGTATCCTAAGGCAAGGGAAACAAAAGCAAGAATAAACTATTGGGACTTCATCAAGATAAAAAATCTTCTGCACAGTGAAGGAAATAATCAACAAAACTAAAAGACAACCTTTGGAATGGGAGAAGATATTTGCAAATGATATATCTGATAAAGGGTTAGTTTCCAAAATCTATAAAGAACTTATCAAACTCAACACCCAAAAAACAGTTTCTACTATTAACTTCTTAACTCTGATGAGATAGGAAGAGACATACGATGAGAGTCTCCTTATAGAAAACACCACAAATCTTACTAGGTAGCTCTAAAGCAGAACCATGCAATATGGGGATTCCACAGAATAGTAAAATTTCAAAAAAGGAGTGACTGACAATAATTTGCCAATTATTATTTTTCCACATATGGACATCAATGCAAAGAAGCAAAAAAAATCTACCTTACCATTATCCAAATAATAATTTTATTATATATATAAATATAAATATTTATAAAATAAATAAATAAATATAATAAATATATATATAACATCCCAGAAGGCAGAAAGTACATAGAGTAATTTTTTAAATTACTTAAATTTATTCTTTGAGTATAACTGACACACAATGTTAAATTAGTTTCAGATGTACAACATAGTGATTTGATGAGTTTATACATTAAGCTATGTTCACCACAAGTATAGCTATCATCTGTCACCATACACCATTATTACAGTATCATGACTATATTCCTTATGTTGTGCCTTTTATTCCCACGACTTATTCACTGCATAACTAGAAGTCTGTGCCCACTCCCCTTCACTCATTTTTCTCATCCTCTTACCCCCTTCCCTCTGGCAACCATCAGTTTGTTCTTTGTATTTATAGGTCTGATTCTGCTTTTTTGTTTGTTTATTCATTTGTTCTTTTTTTTTTTAGAGTCCACATATGAGTGAAATCATATGGTATTTTTCCAAAAAAGATATACTGATGGCAAATAGACACATGAAAAGATTCTCAACATCACTAATTATCAGGAAATGCAAATGAAGGGGCACCTGGGTGGCTCAGTCGTTAAGCATCTGCCTTTGGCTCAGGTCATGATCCCAGGGTCCTGGGGTCGAGCCCCGCATCAGGCTCCCTGCTCGGCGGGAAGCCTGCTTCTCCCTCTCTCACTCCCCCTGCTTGTGTTCCCTCTCTCACTGTGTCAAATAAATAAATAAAATCTTTAAAAAAAGAAATGCAAATGAAAATCACAATGAGATATTACCTTACACCTGTCAGAATGTCTAAAATCAAAAAGACAAGAAATAACAAGTGTTGGCAAGGATGTGGAGAAAAAGGAACCCTCAATACACTGTTGGTGGGAATGTAAAGTGTTACAGCCACTGTAGAGAACAGTATGAAGGCTCCTCAAGAAATTAAAAATAGAGGTGCCTGGGTGGCTCCATCAGATAACTGTCTGCCTTCAGCTCAGGTCATGATCCTGGGGTCCTGGGCTCAAGCCCCGCATCAGGCTCCCTGCTCTGTGGGAGGCCTACTTCTCCCTTTCCCTGCCTCTCCCCCTGCTTGTGCTCTGTCAAATAAATAAAATCTTAAAAAAAGAAATTAAAAATAGAAATACCATATGATTGAATAATTCCATGGCTGGGTATTCACCAAAAGAAAACAAAAACACTAATTTGAAAAGATATATACACTATTTCACACTCTAGCATTGGAATTTGGGAACCACTGTTCTGATATTTTATTTACAGACTACTTACTTATAGCAGTGATACACAGTAAGCACATATACTAGCTATAACCCTTATTTGGTATACTTGACATATAAAATAAAACATATAATAAAACTATTTTCTCATTGACTTTCAATATAGTTCCATAATTTTTTCAGATATAATTATTTGTCCCCAAGATATAATAACACATAATTTAAGAATTGTAAAACTTGGGGCATCTGGGTGGCTCAGTTGTTAAGTGTTGGACTCATGATTTCAGCTCAGATCATGATCTCAGGGTCCTGAGATTGAGCCCTGCATCTGGGTCCACACTGGGCATGGAGCCTGCTTAAGATTCTCTCTCTCCTACCATATGATCCAGCAATTGCACTACTGGGTATTTACCCCAAAGATACAAAAGTAGGGATCCGAAAGGGTACGTGCACCGCAATGTTTATAGCAGCAATGTCCACAATAGCCAAACTGTGGAAAGAGGCAAGATGTCCATCGACAGATGAATGGATAAAGAAAATGTGGTATATATATACAATGGAATATTATGCAGCCATCAAAAGGAATGAGATCTTGCCATTTGCAATGACGTGGATGGAACTGGAGGGTATTATGTTGAGTGAAATAAGTCAAACAGAGAAAGACATGTATCATATGATCTCACTGATATGAGGAATTCTTAATTGCAGGAAACAAACTGAGGGTTGCTGCAGTGGGGGGTGGGGTGGGAGGGATGGGGTGACTGGGTGATAGACACTGGGGAGGGTATGTGCTCTGGTAAGCGCTGTGAATTGTGCAAGACTGTTGAATCTCAGATCTGTACCTCTGAAACAAATAATGCAATATGTTAAGAAAAAAAAAAGAAGAAGAAGAAGGTAGCGGGAGGGGAAGAATGAAGCAGGGGAAATCGGAGGGGTAGACGAACCATGAGAGACGATGGACTCTGAAAAACAAACTGAGGGTTCTAGAGGGGAGGGGGGTGGGAGGATGGGTTAGCCTGGTGATGGGTATTGAGGAGGGCACATTCTGCATGGAGCACTGGGTGTTATGCACAAACAATGAATCATGGAACACTTCATCTAAAACTAAAGATGTAATGTATGGGGATTAACATAAGAATAAAAAAATTAAAAAAAAAGATGGAAAAAAAATTTATATGTCAAAAAAAAAAATTCTCTCTCTCCCTCTGCTCCTTCTACTCTTATGCTCTCTCTCCCTCTCTAAAAAAAAAAAAAAAAAAGTAAACTCATGACAAATTTATGCACATTTACTACTTATTTTTTAAAAAATAAATTGCTTTGTCTGATCTCCCCCCCTTCATTTTCTCCTTTTTGATGGGGTCTTTGTCTGGTTTTGGGATCAAGGTAATGGTGGCCTCATAAAACGAGTTTGGAAGTTTTCCTTCCCTTTCTATTTTTTGGAACAGTTTCAGAAGAATAGGTATTAATTCTTCTTTAAATGTTTTTTACAATTCCCCTGGGAAGCCATCTGGCCCTGGGCTCTTGTTTGTTGGGAGATTTTTGATTACTGCCTCAATTTCCTTAGTGGTTATAGGTCTGTTCAGGTTTTCTATTTCTTCCTGGTTCAGTTTTGGTAGTTGATACATCTCTAGGAATGCATCCATTTCTTCCAGATTACCTAATTTGCTGGCATAGAGTTGCTCATAATTTTTTCTTATAATTGTTTGTATTTCTTTGGTGTTGGGTGTGATCTCTCCTCTTTCATTCATGATTTTATTTATTTGGGTCATTTCTCTTTTCCTTTTGATAA
The DNA here is from genome assembly GCF_011800145.1 of Mirounga leonina. NCBI lineage: Eukaryota > Metazoa > Chordata > Mammalia > Carnivora > Phocidae > Mirounga > Mirounga leonina. The sequence continues at coordinate 1,200,464 of NW_023270121.1, read as the reverse complement.
GTATGGCCAGGGGTTTATCAATCTTGTCAATTCTTTCAAAGATCCAGCTCCTAGTTTTGTTAATCTGTTCTACTGTTCTTTTGGTTTCTATTTCATTGATTTCTGTTCTGATCTTTATTATTTCTCTTCTCTTGCTGGGTTTAGGCTTTATTTACTGTTCTTTCTCCAGCTCCTTTAGGTGTAGGGTTAGGTTTTGTATTTGAGACCTTTCTTGTTTCTTAAAAAAAAGGCTTGTATTGCTATATATTTTCCTCTTAGGACTGCCTTTGCTGCATCCCAAAGATTTTGAACAGTTGTGTTTTCATTTTCATTGGTTTCCATGAAATTTTTTAATTCTTCTTTAATTTCCTGGTTGACCCATTCATTCTTTTTTTTTTTAATTTTATTATGTTATGTTAGTCACCATACATTACATCATTAGTTTTTGATGTAGTGATCCATGATCCATTGTTTTCATATAACACCCAGTGCTCCATGCAGTATGTGCCCTCCTTAATACCCATCACCGGGCTAACCAATCCCCCCTCCCCTCTAAAACCCTGTTTGTTTCTCAGGTCCATAGTCTCTCATGGTTCATCTCTCCCTTCAATCCCCCCCTCCATTTTTCCCTTCCTTCTCCTAATGTCCTCCATGTTATTCCTTATGTTCCACAAATAAGTGAAACCATATGATAATTGACTTTCTCTGCTTGACTTATTTCGCTTAGCAGAATCTCCTCCAGTCCCATCCATGTTGATGTAAAAGTTGGGTATTCATCTTTTCTGATGGCTGAGTAATATTCCATTGTATATATGGACCACATCTTCTTTATCCATTCATCTGTTGAAGGGCATCTCGGCTCTTTCCACAGTTTGGCTATTGTGGACATTGCTGCTATGAACATTGGGGTGCATATGGCCCTTCTTTTCACTACATCTGTGTCTTTGGGCTAAATACCCAGTAGTGCAATTGCTGACCCATTCATTCTTTAGTAGGATGCTCTTTAGCTTCCACGTATTTGAGTTCTTTCCAACTTTCCTCTTGTGATTGAGTTCTAGTTTCAAAGCATTGTGGTCTGAAAATAGGCAGGGAATGATCCAATCTTTTGGTAATGGTTGAGACCTGATTTGTGACCTAGGATGTGATCTCTTCTGGAGAATGTTCCATGGGCACTACAGAAGAATGTGTATTCTGTTGCTTTGGGATGGAATGTTCTGAATATATCTGTGAAGTCCATTTGGTCCAGTGTGTCATTTAAAGTCTTTACTTCCTTGTTGATCTTTTGCTTAGATGATCTGTCCATTTCAGTGAGGGGGGTGTTAAAGTCCCCCATTATTATTGTATTGTTGTCGAATCGGAGGGGGAGACAAACCATAAGAGACTATGGACTCTGAGAAACAAACAGGGGGTTCTAGAGGGGGGGTGGGAGGAATGCTTAGCCTGGTGATAGGTATTAAGGAGGGCACATACTGAATGGATCACTGGGTGTTATACACAAACAATGAATCATGGAGCACTACATCAAAAACTAATTATGTAATGTATGGTGATTAACATAACATAATAAAATAAAAAATGGCTTTGTTATTTAAATTCAACTAGCAAACATATCTGGTTTTAGATGTAGTGTTCAGCAATTCATCAGTTGCCTATAACACCCAGTGCTCATCACATCACTTGCCCTTCTAAATGCCTATCATCCAACTACCCCATCCCCCCCCCCACACCTCCCCTCCAGCAACCCTGTTTGTTTCCTAGAGTTAAGAGTCTCTTATGGTTTGTCTTGCTCTCTGATGCCTTCCCATTCAGTTTTCCCTCCATTCCCTTATGATCCTCTGCACTGTTTCTTATATCCCACATATGAGTGAAACCATATGATAATTGTCTTTATCTGATTGAATTATTTCGCTCAGCATAATACCCTCTAGTTCCAACCAGGTCGATGTAAATGGTAAGTATTCAACCTTTCTGATGGCTGAATAATATTCCATGAGGACATCTGGACTCCTTCCACAGTTTGGCAATTGTGGACATTGATGCTATGAACATTTGAGTGCATGTGCCCCTTCAGATTGGCAAAGAAGAAGTCAGACTCTCTCTTCGTATATTTGAGGTATAAACCTAGTAGTGCAATTGCTGGGTCATAGGGTAGCTCTATTTTTAATGTCCTGAGGAACCTCCATACTGTTTTCCAGAGTGGCTGTACCAGCTTGCATTCCCACCAACAGTGTAAGAGGGTTCCCCTTTCTCCATATCCTTGCCAAAATTTGTTGTTTCCTGACTTGTCAATTTTAGTCATTCTGACTGGTGTGAGGTGGTATCTCATTGAGGTTTTGATTTGTATTTCCCTGATGGCAAGAGATGTGGAGCATTCTTTCATGTGTCTCTTAGCCATTTCTTTGTCTTCTTTGGAAAAATGACTTTTCATGTTTTTGCCCATTTCTTAACTGCATTACTTGTTTTCTGGATATAGAGTTTGATAAATTCCTTATAGATCTTGAATACTCACCCTCTGATATGTCATTTGCAAATATCTTCTCCCATTCTGTAGGTTGCCTTTTAGTTTTGTTGACTGTTTCCTTTGTTGTGCAGAAGTTTTATATCTTGATGAAGTCCCAAAAGGTCATTTTAGCTTTTGTTTCCCTTTCCTTTGGAGATGTGTCTAGCAAGAAGTTGCTGCAGCTGAGGTTGAGGAGGTTGCTGCCTGTGTTTTCCTCTAGGATTTTAATGGATTCCTCTCTCACATTTAGGTCTTTCATCCTTTCTGAGTTTATCTTTGTGTATGGTGTAAGAAAACAGTCCAGTTTCATTCTTCTACATATGGATGTCCAACTTCCCAGCACCACTTATTGAAGAGACTATCATTTTTCCATTGGATATTCTTTCCTTCTTTGTCAAAGATTAGTAGACCATAGTGTTGAGGGTCTATTTCTGAGTTCTCTATTCTGTTCCATTGATCTATGTGCCTGTTTTTGTGCCAGTACAATACTGTTTTGAGGATTACAGCTTTGTAATATAGCTTGAGGTCCAGAATTGTGATACCCTCAGCTTTGGTTTTCTTTTTCAACATTCCTCTGGCTATTTGGGGTCTTCTGTGGTTCCATACAAATTTTAGGATTATTTGTTCCAACACTGTGAAGAATGTCGGTAGTATTTTGATAGCGATTGCACTGAATATGAAGATTTCTCTGGATAGCATAGACATTTTGACAGTATTTGTTCTTTCGGTCCATGAGCATGGAACATTTTTCCATTTTTTTTTATTCTTATGTTAATCCCCATACATTACATCATTAGTTTTAGATGTAGTGTTCCATGATTCATTGTTTGTGCATAACACCCAGTGCTCCATGCAGAATGTGCCCTCCTCAATACCCATCACCAGGCTAACCCATCCTCCCACCCCCCTCCCCTCTAGAACCCTCAGTTTGTTTTTCAGAGTCCATCATCTCTCATGGTTCGTCTACCCCTCCGATTTCCCCTGCTTCATTCTTCCCCTCCTGCTACCTTCTTCTTCTTCTTTTTTTTTTCTTAACATATATTGCATTATTTGTTTCAGAGGTACAGATCTGAGATTCAACAGTCTTGCACCATTCACAGCGTTTACCAGAGCACATACCCTCCCCAGTGTCTATCACCCAGTCACCCCATCCCTCCCACCCCACCCCCCCACTGCAGCAACGCTCAGTTTGTTTCCTGCGATTAAGAATTCCTCATATCAGTGAGGTCATATGATACATGTCTTTCTCTGTTTGACTTATTTCGCTCAACATAATACCCTCCAGTTCCATCCACGTCGTTGCAGATGGCAAGAGCTCATTCCTTTTGATGGCTGCATAATATTCCATTGTGTATATATACCACATCTTCTTTATCCATTCATCTGTCGATGGACATCTTGGCTCTTTCCACAGTTTGGCTATTGTGGACATTGCTGCTATAAACATCGGGGTGCACGTACCCTTTCGGATCCCTACTTTTGTATCTTTGGGGTAAATACCCAGTAGAGCAATTGCTGGATCATAGGGTAGCTCTATTTTCAACTTTTTGAGGAACCTCCATACTGTTTTCCAGAGTGGCTGCACCAGCTTGCATTCCCACCAACAGTGTAGGAGGGTTCCCCTTTCTCCGCATCCCTGCCAACATCTGTCATTTCCTGACTTGTTAATTTTAGCCATTCTGACTGGTGTGAGGTGGTATCTCATTGAGGTTTTGATTTGAATTTCCCTGATGCCGAGCGATATTGAGCACTTTTTCATGTGTCTGTTGGCCATTTGGATGTCTTCTTTGGAAAAATGTCTGTTCATGTCTTCTGCCCATTTCTTGATTGGATTCTTTGTTCTTTGGGTGTTGAGTTTGATGAGTTCTTTATAGATTTTGGATACTAGCCCTTTATCTGATATGTCATTTGCAAATATCTTTTCCCATTCTGTCGGTTGTCTTTTGGTTTTGTTGACTGTTTCCTTTGCTTTGCAAAAGCTTTTTATCTTGATGAAGTCCCAATAGTTCATTTTTGCCCTTGCTTCCCTTGCCTTTGGCGATGTTTCTAGGAAGAAGTTGCTTCGGCTGAGGTCAAAGAGGTTGCTGCCTGTGTTCTCCTTTAGGATTTGGATGGACTCCTGTCTCACATTGAGGTCTTTCAACCATTTGGAGTCTATTTTTGTGTGTGGTGTAAGGAAATGGTCCAGTTTCATTCTTCTGCATGTGGCTATCCAATTTTCCCAACACCATTTGTTGAAGAGACTGTCTTTTTTCCATTGGACATTCTTTCCTGCTTTGTCAAAGATAAGTTGACCATAGAGTTGAGGGTCCATTTCTGGGCTCTCTATTCTGTCCCATTGATCTATGTGTCTGTTTTTGTGCCAGTACCATACTGTCTTGATGATGACAGCTTTGTAATAGAGCTGGAAGTCCAGAATTGTGATGCCGCCAGCTTTTCTTTTCTTTTTCAAGATTCCTCTGGCTATGCGGGGTCTTTTCTGGTTCCATACAAATTTTAGGATTATTTGTTCCATTTCTTTGAAAAAAGTGGATGGTATTTTGATGGGGATTGCATTGAATGCATAGTTTGCTCTAGGTAGCATTGACATCTTCACAATATTTGTTCTTCCAATCCATGAGCATGGAACGTTTTTCCATTTCTTTGTGTCTTCCTCAATTTCTTTCATGAGTATTTTATAGTTTTCTGAGTACAGATCCTTTGTCTCTTTTTTAAAATTTATTTCTAGGTATCTTATGGTTTTGGGTGCAACTGTAAATGGGATCGACTCCTTAATTTCTCTTTCTTCTGTCTTGTTGTTGGTGTATAGGAATGCCACTGATTTCTGTGCATTGATTTTATATCCTGCCACTTTACTGAATTCCTGTATGAGTTCTAGCAGTTTTGGGGTGGAGTCTTTGGGGTTTTCCACATAAAGTATCATATCATATGCAAAGAGTGAGAGTTTGACTTCTTCTTTGCCGATTTGGATGCCTTTGATTTCTTTTTGTTGTCTGATTGCTGTGGCTAGGACTTCCAATACTATGTTGAATAGCAGTGGTGATAGTGGACATCCCTGCCGCATTCCTGACCTTAGGGGGAAAGCTCTCAGTTTTTCCCCATTGAGAATGATATTCGCTGTAGGTTTTTCATAGATGGCTTTTATGATATTGAGGTATGTACCCTCTAGGCCTATACTCTGAAGAGTTTTGATCAAGAAAGGATGCTGTACTTTGTCAAAGCTTTTTCTGCATCTATTGAGAGGATCATATGATTCTTGTTCTTTCTTTTGTTAATGTATTGTATCACATTCATTGATTTGCGGATGTTGAACCAACCTTGCAGCCCAGGGATAAATCCCACTTGGTCGTGGTGAATAATCCTTTTAATGTACTGTTGGATCCTATTGGCTAATATTTTGGTGAGAATTTTTGCATCCATATTCATCAGGGATATTGGTCTGTCATTCTCCTTTTTGATGGGGTCTTTGTCTGGTTTTGGGACCAAGGTAATGCTGGCCTCATAAAATGAGTTTGGAAGTTTTCCTTCCATTTCTATTTTTTGGAACAGTTTCAGAAGAATAGGGATTAATTCTTCTTGAAATGTTTGGTAGAATTCCCATGGGAAGCCATCTGGCCCTGGGCTTTTGTTTTTTGGGAGATTTTTGATTACTGCTTCAATTTCCTTAGTGGTTATAGGTCTGTTCAGGTTTTCTATTTCTTCCTGGTTCAGTTTTGGTAGTTGATACATCTCTAGGAATGCATCCATATCTTCCAGGTTATCTAATTTGCTGGCATAGAGTTGCTCAAAGTATGTTCTTATAATTGTTTATATTTCTTTGGTGTTGGTTGTGATCTCTCCTCTTTCATTCATGATTTTGTTGATTTGGATCATTTCTCTTTTCTTTTTGATAAGTCTGGCCAGGGGTTTATCAATCTTGTTAATTCTTTCAAAGAACCAGCTCCTAGTTTCGTTGATCTGTTCTACTGTTCTTTTAGTTTCTATTTCATTGATTTCTGCTCTGATCTTTATTATTTCTCTTCTCCTGCTGGGTTTAGGCTTTATTTGCTGTTCTTTCTCCAGCTCCTTTAGGTGGAGGGTTAGGTTGTGTACTTGAGACCTTTCTTGTTCTTGAGAAAGGCTTGTATTGCTATATACTTTCCTCTCAGGACTGCCTTTGCTGCATCCCAAAGATTTTGAATAGTTGTGTTTTCATTTTCATTGGTTTCCATGTATTTTTTAAAATTCTTCTTTAATTTCCTGGTTGACCCATTCATTCTTCAGTAGGATGCTCTTTAGCCTCCATGTATTTGAGTTCTTTCCGACTTTCCTCTTGTGATTGAGTTCTAGTTTCAAAGCATTGTGGTCTGAAAATAGGCAGGGAATGATCCCAATCTTTTGGTACCAGTTGAGACCTGATTTATGACCTAGGATGTGATCTATTCTGGAGAATGTTCCATGGGCACTAGAGAAGAATGTGTATTCCGTTGTTTTGGGATGGAATGTTCTGAATATGTCTGTGAAGTCCATTTGGTCCAGTGTGTCATTTAAAGTCTTTATTTCCTTGTTGATCTTTTGCTTAGATGATCTGTCCATTTCAGTGAGGGGGGTGTTAAAGTCCCCCACTATTATTGTATTGTTGTCAATGTGTTTCTTTGCTTTTGTTTTTAATTGCCTTATATAATTGGCTGCTCCCATGTTAGGGGCATAGATATTTACAATTGTTAGATCTTCTTGTTGGATAGACCCTTTAAGTAGGATATAATGTCCTTCCTCATCTCTTATTACAGTCTTTGGTTTAAAGTCTAATTTGTCTGATATAAGGATTGCCACCCCAGCTTTCTTTTGGTGTCCATTAGCATAGTAAATGGTTTTCCACCCCTCACTTTCAATCTGGGGGTGTCTTTGGTTCTAAAATGAGTCTCTTGCAGACAGCATATCGATGGGTCTTGTTTTTTAATCCAGTCTGATAGCCTGTGTCTTTTGATTGGGGCCTTTAGCCCATTTACATTCAGGGTAACTATTGAAAGATAGGAATTTAGTGCCATTGTATTGCCTGTAAGGTGACTGTTACCGTATGTTGTCTGTGTTCCTTTCTGGTCTATGTTGCTTTTAGGGTCTCTCTTTGCTTAGAGGACCCCTTTCAAGATTTCTTGTAGGGCTGGTTTTGTGTTTGCAAATTCCTTTAGTTTTTGTTTGTCCTGGAAGCTTTTTATCTCTCCTTCAATTTTCAATGACAGCCTAGCTGGATAGAGTATTCTTGGCTGCATATTTTTCTCATTTAGTGCTCTGAATATATCCTGCCTGTCCTTTCTGGCCTGCCAGGTCTCTGTGGATAGGTCTGTTGCCAATCTAATGTTTCTACCATTGTAGGTTACATATCTCTTCTCCTGAGCTGCTCTCAGGATTTTCTCTTTGTCTATGAGACTCGTAAATTTTACTATTAGATGTCGGGGTGTTGACCTATTTTTATTGATTTTGAGAGGGGTTCTCTCTGTTTCCTGGATTTTCATGTCTGTTTCCTTCCCCAAATTAGGGAAGTTCTCTGCTATAATTTGCTCCATTATACCTTCTGCCCCTCTCTCTTTCTTCTTCTTCTGGGATCCCAATTATTCTAATATTGTTTTGTCTTATGGTATCACTTATCTCCCGAATTCTGCCCTCATGATCCAGTAGTTGTTTATCTCTCTTTTTCTCAGTTTCTTTATTTTCCATCATTTGGTCTTCTATATTACTGATTCTCTCTTCTGCCTCATTTATCCTAGCAGTTAGCGCCCCCATTTTTTATTGCACCTCATTAATAGCCTTTTTGATTTCTACTTGGTTAGATTTTAGCTCTTTTACTTCTCCAGAAAGGGTTTCTCTAATAACTTCCATATTTTTTTCAAGCCCAGCTAGTATCTTTAAAGTGATGATTCTGAACTCTAGATTTGACATCATACTTATGTCCGTATTGAGTAGGTCCCTGGCAGTCGGTACTACCTCTTGTTCTTTTTGTTGAGGTGATTTTTTCCGTCTTGTCATTTTGTGCAGAGGTGAATAGATTAATGAGAGAACAAAATGCTAGCAGAGTAACCACGTCCCCAGAAAATATACTCTAAACAAATCAGAAAAGACCTGAAGCAGTGGAAAAAGAAACGGAAAGAGAGAAAAAAGAAAAAGAAAAAAAAAGAAAAAGATAAAGATAAAAACAAACAAAAACAAACAAAACAAAACAACAACAACAACAAAAAATCAGAATGTGATCAAATATGATCAGGCTGGTATATAGATCAGTGCCACACACTAGATTCGGGGTGTATTTTGGTCTTTTAGAAGAAAGTGCCTCCCAAAATTTTAAAGAAAGAAAAACTTATATATGTACAAAAATAAGGGTTGATATGATGAAGGGATGGAATATGACTGTAAAGATGGAAATTATAAAAAATTTTATAAAAGGAATTGATAAGAAGTTGTTTGAAAAAAGAAAGAAGAGGATTTAAAAAAAGAAAAAAGAAAAAAAAAGGGAGAGAATGTGATCAGGCAGGCGAGTAGAAAAAACCATATACTAGAGATTTAGGATATATTTTAATTTGTTAGAAGAAACTATCTCAAAATTTTAAAGAGAGAACAACTTATATATATATGCCAAAAATACGGGTAACTACTATGAAGGGATAGAATATGACTCTAAAAATGAAAAATAAAAATGTTTTTTTAAAAAAAGGGATTGATAAGATGTTGGTTGAAAAAGGGAAAAAGAAAAATCCAAAAAAAAAAAACAGTTAAAAAAATTAATTTCGAAAGACTAAAGGATCATGGTAAAAAAGCCGTGAATTCTATGTGCAGTAGTCCCCTAGCGCTGGAGTTCTGCCGTTCTCATTGATCGGTGAACTTGGTCTTGGCTGGCTGTTCTCGCTGATCTTCTGGGGAGGGGCTTGTTGCCGTGGTTTCCAAATGTCTCTGCCGGAGGCGGAATTGCCCCGCCCTTGCCCCCTCCCGGCTAAGTAATCTGCTCGGGTTTGCTCTCCGGGGCTTTTGTTCCCTGCGAGCTTTCCATACAGCTTTGGAGGTGGAGAGTGAAAATGGCGGCCTCCCAATCTCTGCCCCGGAGGAGCTGAGAACTTGGGGCCCCGCTCCTCAGTGCGCCCCCAGAGAAAAGCCGTCAGTCACTCCCGTCTCCCCGGTCTCCGGCCGCACTCCGTGCTCACCCGGCCTGTGACCGCACGTTTCTATCTCTGGCACCCGACCCCGGGTGGAGTCTCCAAACCCAGCAGATCCCTGCGGTGCACTCCCATGCGGCTCCTCCTGGGGGAGGAAGGGGAGTCTCCCCAGATCTGCCGCTTGTTGGGTCCCTGCTGGAGGAGCAGGGGCCCGACTGTGCCGCGGATCACGGTTTAGGGCAACCCCGAGCTGAGAGCCCGCGCCTGGGCTCCGCCTCTGCAGCCGGCTTCCCTGCTCCGCTACCTGGGAACTCTGCCACACTCAGGCACCCCGGTCTTTCTGTGACCCCGAGGGTCCTGAGACCACACTGTCCCGGAGGGTTTCACCCCCCGCTTAGCCACCAGAGTGACGTCCCTCAGCGGAGCAGACTTTTAAAAGTTCCGATTTTGTGCTCCGCGGCTCTATCACTTGCCAGAAGCGGCCGACGGAGGCCCCTCCCCCGCCGTCTATCCTCCCGAATATCGCCTTGGATTCACTTCTTCGCACATCCTACCTTCCAGAAAGTGGTCGCCCTCTGATGAGAGAGTTGTTGCTCTTCTTTTCTTCGATCTCCTGTTGAGTTTGTAGGTGTTCAGAATGGTTTGATCCCTATCCAGCTGAATTCCTGAGAGGAGACGAAATCCAGGTCTCCTACTCCTCTGCCATCTTGCTCCGCCCATTTTTCCATTTCTTTCTGACTTCCTCAATTTCTTTCATAAGTGTTCTGTAGTTTTTAGAGTACAGACCCTTTACTTCTTTAGTTAGGTTTATTCCTAGGTATCTTATGGTTTTTGGTGCAATTGTAAATGGGATCGATTCCTTAATTTCTCTTTCTTCTGTCTCATTGTTAGTGTGTAGAAATGCAACTGATTTCTGTGCATTGATTTTGTATCTTACCACTTTACTGAATTCCTGTATGAGTTCTAGCAATTTTGGGTGGAGTCTTTGGGTTTTACACATATCATCTACGAAGAGAGAGTCTGACTTCTTCTTTGCCAATCTGAATGCTTTTTATTTCTTTTTGTTGTCTGATTGCTGAGCTAAGACTTCCAGTACTATGTTGAAGAACAGTGGTGGGAGTGGGTACCCTTGTCATGTTCCTGACGTTAAGGGAAAGCTCTCAGTTTTTTCCCCTTTGAGAATGATATTTACTGTGGGTTTTTCATATATGGCTTTTATGATATTAAGGTATGATCCCTCTATCCTTACACTGTGGAGAGTTTTAATCAAGAAAGGATGCTGTATTTTGTCAAATGCTTTTTCTGCATCAATTGAGAGGAGCATATGTTTCTTGTCCTTTTTTCTTTTAATTTTATTATGTTATGTTAGTCACCATACAATACATCATTAGTTTTTGATGTGGTGATCCATGATTCTTTGTTTTTGTATAACACCCAGTTATTAATGTAGTGTATCACATTAGTCGATTTGCAGATGTTGAACCACCATTGCAGCCCAAGAATAAATCCCACTTGGTTGTGGTGAATAATCCTTTTAATGTACTCTTGGTCCTATTTGCTAGTATCTTATTGAAAATTTTGGCATCCATGTTCATCAGGGATATTGGTCTATAATTCTCCTTTTTGGTGGGGCTTTTGTCTGGTTTTGGGATCAAGGTAATGCTGGCCTCATAGAATGAATTTGGAAGTTTTCCTTCCCTTTCTATTTTTTGAAACCGTTTCAGAAGAATAGGTATTGTATGGTGACTAATATAACATAATAAAATTAAATTAAATTTAAAAAAGAATAAGTATTAGTTCTTCTTTATTTTTTTTAACTTTTTAAAATTGTTGTGTTAGTCACCATAGAGTACTTCATTAGCTTTTTTTAAATTTTATTATGTTATGTTAGTCACCATAAAATACATCATTAATTTTTGGTGTATTGTTCCATGATTCATTGTTTGTGTATAACACCCAGTGCTCTTTGCAATACTTGCATTTGGTAGCATTCCCCTGGGAAGCCATTGGCCCTGGACTCTTGTTTGTTGGGAGATTTTTGATTACTGCTTTAATTTCCTTGCTGGTTATGGGTCTGTTCAGGTTTTCTATTTCTTTCTGTTTCAATTTTGATAGTTTTTATGTTTCTAGGGATGTATCCCTTTCTTCCAGAATGCCTAATTTGTTGGCATATATTTGCTCATAATATGTTCTTAAAATTGTTTTTATTTCCTTGGTGTTGGTCATGATTTCTCCTCTTTCATTCATGATTTTATTAATTTTGGTCCTTTCTCTTTTCTTTCTGATAAGTCTGGCTAGGCATTTATCAATCTTAATTCTTTCAAAGAACCAGCTTCTAGTTTCATTGATTTGTTCTACTGTTCTTTTGGTTTCTATTTCATTGATTTCTACTCTAATCTTTATTATTTCTCTCTCCTGCTTGGTGTAGGCTTTATTTGCTGTTCTTCCTCCAGCTCCTTTAGGTGTATGTTTAGCTTGTGTATTTGAGACTTTTCTAGTTTCTTGAGAAAGGCTTGTATGGCTATGTACTTCCCTCTTATGATTGTTGATGCTGTATTCCAAAGGTTTTGAACAGTTGTGTTTTCATTTTCATTTGTTTCCATGAATTTCTTTTTAATTCTTCTTTAATTTCCTGGTTGACCCATTCATTCTTTAGTAGGATGTTCTTTAACCTCCAAGTGTTTGAGTGCCTTCCAAATGTCCTCTTGTGATCCATGTGTATTCTGTTGCTTAAGAGGGAATGTTCTGTATATATCTGTGAAGTCTATTTGGTCCAGTGTGTCATTCAAAGCCCTTGTTTCCTTTTTGATCTTCTGTTTAGATGATCTGTCCATTGCTGTGACTGGGGTGTTGATGTCCCCTACTATTATTGTATTATTATCAATGTGTTGTTTTAATTTGGTTATTAATTGTTTGATATAATTGGCTCTTCCCAAGTTAGGAGCATAAATATATATAATTGTTAGATCTTGTTGGGTAGACCCTTTAAGTATGATATAGTGTACCTCTTCATCCCTTAATACAGTCTTTGGCTTAAAATCTAATTTGTCTGATATAAGAATTGTCACCCCTGCTTTCTTTTGAGGTCCACTAGCATGATAACTTGTTCTCCACCCCCACTTTCAAGCTGGAGGTGTCTTTAGTTCTAAAATGAGTCTCTTGTAGACAGCATATGGATGGGTCTTGCTTTTTAATCCAATCCAATACCCTATGTCTTTTGATTGGAGCATTTAGCCCTTTTACATTCAGAGTAACTGTTTAAAGATATGAATCTAGTGCCATTGCATTACCTGTAAAGTCCCTGTTTCTTAGATTGTCTCTGTTTCATTCTGGTCTATGTTACTTTTGGGCTCCCTCTTTGCTTACAGGATCCCTTTAAATATTTCTTGCAGGGCTGGTTTAGTGATTGCAAACTCTTATAGTTTCTGATTGTCCTGTAAGCTCTTTATCTCTCTTTCCACTCTGAATGACAGCCTTGCTGGATAAAGTATTCTTGGCTGCATGTTTTTCTCATTTAGCACTCTGAATATACCATGCCAGCCTTTTCTGGCCTGCCAGGTCTCTGTGTATAGGTCTACTGCCAGTCTAATGTTCTTACCCCATTGGTTAAGGAGTTCTTGTCTCAAGCTGCTTTCAGTATTTTCAGTATCTCTGAAATTTGCAAGCTTCACTAATATATGTCAGGGTGTTGATTTATTTTTATTGATTTTGAGGGCTGTTCTCTCTGCCTCCTGGACTTGAATGCCTATTTCCTCCCCCATATTAGGGAAGTGCTCATCTGTGATTTGTTCAAATATACCTTCTGTCCCTCTCTTTCTTCTTCTTCTAGGACCCCCATAATTCTAATATTTTTTCACTTTATGGTATCAGTGATTTCTCAAAGCCTCCCCTCATGGTCCATTAATTGTTTTTCTCTCTTTTCTTCAGCTTCTTTCCTTTCCATCATCTTGTCTTCTATGTCACTGACTCTTCTGCCTCATTTACCCTAGCTGTTAGAGCATCCAAATGCTCAGTTAGAGCATTTTAATTTTGGCCTGATTAGATCTCATTTCTGCACTGAGATTCTCTAATGTCTTTTATGCTTTTTTCAAGTTCAACTAGTAACTTTATAATTGTTAGCCTGAATTCCAGGTCTGACATTTTACTTATGTCCTTATCAATTAGATCTGTAGCAGAGAGTATTACCTCTGGTTCTTTCCCTTGTTGTGAATTTCTCCTAGTTATTTTGTCCAGAGAATAATGGATGAATGAGAGAACAAAATAAAAAATATCGACCACAACCCAAGCAAAATACACACTAGACAAATCCGAAGAGGTCAGAAACCAAAAAAGAAAAGAAAAAGAAAAGAAAGGGGGGGGAGAACATAATCTCGCAGGTGGACAAAACAGGGTGATCTACTTGGTCCTGGGTGTTTTTTGGTCTGTTTGTTAGAAGACACTAAATCCCAAAATTGTAAAGAAAGCAAAACTTATATATAAAAAAATAAAATTGAATACAGTGAAAGGAAACCAAAATGAAGAATATATCTATAAAATGTAAATGTAAAAATGAAAGTTAAAAAAAGACTTAAAAACAAAGAGTTGATAAAATAAGAAACTAGTTGAAAAGGAAAAAAAGAAAAAGAACATTTAAAACTGAAAGATAGGGCGCCTGGGTGGCTCAGACATTAAGCATCTGCCCTCAGCTCAGGTCATGATCCCGCTGTCCTGGGATCGAGCCCCACATCCAGTTCCCTGCTCTGCGGGAAGCCTGCTTCTCCCTCTCCCACTCCCCCTGCTTGTGTTCCTGCTCTCACTGTCTTTCTCTCTGTCAAATAAAAAAAATCTTAAAACTGAAAAATAAACAAATCATTAGAAAAAAAAAACTTGAATTCTATATACTATTTTCCCTTAGCGCTGGAATTTTGCATTTCCATATGCTTGGTAAACCTGGTATTCCTCTGATGTTCTAGCTGGTCTTCTGGGGGATAGGCCTGCTGCATTGATCTTCTCGGGTCTTTGCCTGGGTGGAATTGCACCACCCCTTGCCAGGGCTCAGTGAAAGCTGCTTCCGGTTGTTCTATGTGGCTTTTGTTCCTGCCGCTTTAGAGGATGAAAATAAAAATGGCCACACCCCGATCTCCAGCCCTGAACCTGAAAGATCATGGCCCCCTCTCTTCAGTAAACCCTCAGGGAAAAGCAGTCTTCACTTTTGTGTGCACCAAACTCTGCAGACTCCTGCTGTGTGTATGGGCCCCAACCTTCTCTGGGGAAGGAGGAGGGTTACTGCAGGTCTGCCACTTGCAGGGCTCCTGCATGGAGAGCGGTCGCCCCATAGTGCCAAGGTTCAAGGTTTATGGCAAACTGAGCTGAGAGCCCACTCTCTGGCTTGCTGACCATAGCCAGCTTCCCCACTCCAATGCTTGGGAACTCTGTCAGCTCAGGCACCATCCTTCTTTCTATGACCCTGGGGATCCTGAGACCACACTCCCACCTAGGATTCTGCCCTGGTTCACCACCTGAGCACATTTTAAGCAGGAATGTCTCTCACTGGAGTAGAATTCTAAAAGTCCTGACTTTTTTTTCTGGGGCTATAACACTTTCTGGTAGCTGGCTTATGGAGGCTCTGCCCCCAGTGGTTTATCTTCGGATATATATCCCCTCAGATTCACTTCTCTGCAACTCCTACTTTGCAAAAAAGTGGTCACTTTTCTATTTCTGGAACTCCAGCAATTCTTTTCTTGCATCTCAGCTTGACTTCATAGGTATTCAGAATGATCTGATAGTTATCTAGCTAAATTCAAGGTACCAGATGAAACAAGGGCCCCTACCCTCTGCCATCTTGCCTCCCTCTTTAACTAATTGATTTTAAATTAAAAAAAAAACATATTGTCTTTTTAATGGATGCAGAAAAAGCATTTGAGAAAGTACAACATCCACTCATGATAAAACTCTCAAAAAAGTAGGTTTGGTGGGAACATATCTCAACACAATAAAGGGCATATATAAAAAATCCATGGCAACATCACACTCAATGGTGAAAAACTCAGAACTTTTCCCCTAAGATCAGGAACAAGACAAGGATGTCCACTCTCACTACTTTAATTCAACATAGTACTGGAAGTCCTAGCCACAGCAGTCAGACAACAAAAAGAAATAAAAGGCATCCAAATAGATTAGGAAGAAGTAAAGCTTTCATTATCAGCAAATGGCATAATACTACATATAGAAAACCCTAAAGACTCCACCAAAAAGTTACTAGAACTGATAAGTGAATTTAGTAAGGTTGCAGGATACAACATCAATATACAGAAATCTGTTCCATTTCCATACTCTAATAATGAAGTAGCAGAAAGAAATTAGAAAACATTCCCATTTATAATTGCACTAAAAGAATAAAATGGTAAGAATAAACTTAAAAGAGTAATTGAAAGACCTGTACTTTGAAAACTATAAAACATTGATGAAAGAAATTGAAGATGGCACAAACACATGGAAAGACATTGCATGCTCATGGGTTGGCAGAAAAAATATTGTTAAAATGTTCATATTTCCCAAAGCAATCTACACATTCATTACAATTCCTATCAAAATACCAACAGCATTTTTCATGATACTAGAGCAAATAATCCTAAAATTTGTATGTTACCACAAAATACCCCAAATAGCTAAAGCAATCTTGAAAAACAAGAACAAATGTGAAGGTATCACAATCCCAAATTTCGAGATATACTAAAAACTATAGTACTGAAATCAGTATGGCACTGGAACAAAAACAGACACATAGATCAATAGAACAGAATAGAAAGCCCAGAAATAAACCTATACTTTTATGGTCAGTTAATCTATGACAGAGAAGGCAAGAATATGCAATGGGAAAAAGACAGTCTCTTCAACAAATGGTGCTGTGAAAACTGGAAAGCCACATGCAAAAGAATGTAACTGGACCACTTTCTTACATCATACACAAAAATAAACTCAAAATAAATTAAAGATCTAAAAGTGAGTCCTAAAATTCCTAAAAGAAAACATAGATAGTAATCTCTTTGACATCAGGCATAGAAACTTTTTCTTGATATGTCTTCTTTGGCCAGGGAAACAAACACAAATTTAAACTATTGGGACTGTACCAAAATAAAAAGCTTTTGTACAGTGAAGGAAACCATCAATTAAAAAAAAAGATAACTCCACCTAATTGGAGAAAATATTTGCAAATGATATATCTGATAAAGAATTAATATCCAAAATATATAAAGAAATTTTACAACTCAACACCCAAAAAATGAATAATCAAATTAAATAATGTACAGAGGATATGAATGAACATTTCTCCAAAGAAGACATAGAGATCGCCAACAAACACATGAAAATGTACTCAACATCATTGATCATCAGGGAAATGTAAATCAAAACCACAATGAGTATCACTTCACACTTACGAGAATGGCTAAAATCAAAAACACAAGAAACAGCAAGTGTTGGCAAGGATGTAGACAAAAAAGAACACTTGTGTACTGTTGGTGGGAATGCAAACTGTGCACAGTGGTGCAGCAACTGTGGTAGACAGTATGGAGGTTCCTCAAAAAATTAAAAATAGAATTTCCATATTACCCAGTAGTTCCACCACTGGATATTTACCCAAAGAATGTGAAAGCATTAATTCAAAAAGATATATGCATCCCTATGTTTACTGCACCATTATTTACAATAGCCAAATTATGGAAGCAATGCAAGTATCCATCCATAGATGAATGGATAAAGAAAATGTGGTGTATATACACAATGGAATATTACACAGCCATAAAAAAGAATTAAATCTTGCCATTTGCAACAACATGAGTGGATCTAGAGGGTGTAATGCTAAGTGAAGTTAGTCAGTCAGAGAAAGACAAATATCATATGATTTCACTCATATATGAAATTTAAGAAGCCAAACAAAGGGTAATGTAAAAAAAGAGAGACAAACCAAGAAACAGACTCTTTTTCTTTGAAACAGAATCTTAACTATAGAGAAAAAACTGATGGTTACCAGAGGGGAGGTGGGTGGGGGGATGGGTGAAATAGGTGAAGAGGATTAAGAGTACACTTATGATGATGAGCACTGACTAATGTATAGAATTGGTGGATCAGTATATTGTACACCTGAAACTAATATAACACTATATGTTAACCATACTGGAATTAAAAAATTTTTTAAAAGCTCTTAAATATAGAGAACAAACTGGTGGTTGTCAGAGAGTAGATGGGTGGGGGGGGAATGAGTGAAATAGTTGAAAGGGATTAAGAGTACAATTATCATGCACTGAGTAATATACAGAATTTTTGAATCACAGTATTGTACACCTGAAACTAATATAAACTGCATGTCAATTATTCTGGATTTTATAAATAAATAATAAATAAATGTGCAATCTATTTCCAATGTTTTGAACTAACTCAAATATTCTCAAGTCTTGTCAAACACAAGTTATTATGCTTTGTTGGCCTCTTTCTCTATAGCCAAAATGTCTTTTAATTTTACTTGCCAGTAAGGATCCTAGGCCCTATATGTAAATATTAGAAGGGGGAAAAAAGACAACAAAAATAATAATCCAAAAGAGGAGAAGTAGGATGAGGAAGGAAAAATGCAAGTTTGCAGGAAACTTTCATGCTCTTTAAAGACACTTAAGCCACAGGCAGTCTATTCCTTTAATGTAACTACTATCAAGCATTACCCCAAGATGTGTTGATAGAATTCTAGACCTACCAGAAGAGCGGTCATCTAAACAGAAGCTCTTGTTTTCCTGGCTCTGCCCTGGTGTTTTAGGCTTATAAGCCCCACTCTCTGCTTCACTGGGATCATTTTGGAGCACAGTTTCCTCAATCTTGGGCATCTTGATGTTATCTGAAATTAGGGAGACAAGAAAAGGTAAGCTGTTGGTAGTATAATATCTAGCTCTGACCCAGGAATGGGGGGGGGGGGAGGAGGGCTCTTCAGCTGCCATGTCTGCCTTGATGACAGAACCTACTGCTCTCAGTTAAGGAGATTAGGAACAAGGGCTTCAAGAGACTCTTACTGCAATAGCTAAGGTTCTCAAACAGCTTTGGGGGAAGGTGAAATTGAGATTAGTGTGGCTGCCTTTCCCTAAATCAAAGAAGTTAGAGGTAGGGCAAGCAGAAGAGGAAATTAAGGCCCAGAGATGGATAATGACTTGCCAGAGAACACTGCACAGGAATGGTGGAGCTAGGAGAGGAAACTTCCTCAACTCTGGCTGTCTTTAATTAATCCAGGAATTACCCCCTTCCTCCTTAACTTTCACCCAGACCCGCCTTTGTCTATGAAGAGAGTGGCGTCTGGACTCACGCTGCAAGAGACCCCCATCGGCCCTGGGGACCCTGGTCCCTCACCTCCTGCCAGTCCTTGACCCACTGCCCCGCAGCTGCATCTGCTAGTGAAGCCCTTCTGCCTCTTCAATATGGTCCTGGAGCATACCATGGTGGACAGGGCAGGAGGGGAGATCATCAGGAAGGGATTGGATGGAACCATGGAAATGATGAGACCTATCTGGAGCACACCCTTGCCAATGATGCCAGGTAAGAGTCCAAAACCTAAAAACAAAGGGTGGCCAGTCTCCCAGGTAGCAATATGGGTTTTGTGCCCAGGGTACCATGGGAACCAAGAGAGCAGGAAAGGCAAACAGGGAAACACCATTAGTGATAGAGATAGGAGCCAGAGATTCCTCATGCGGAGGTTCAGGCTCATATCCCTCTTCCTAGGCTTGAAGTCCCGGAAGGGCTTGAAATTAATTTTCTCAAGTCCTGTTCCTTCCCCATAGGTAAGGTACTATCCAAAACTATTAACCTCTTCCCCCCAGGAAATAAAAATTAAATAACCATTTAGAAAGGAAAAGGAGTGTTAGTTTTTGTTTCACCTCATGCTGTTCACGTAGCCTTAGAAATGAAGAGCCAATAGGGTTACAGAATACCAGAATTCTGTTCTGATGTTTTTTCTTTAAGTCTTCTACACAATGTGAAGTAGACATATAAGCTGTTAAATTCTTATTTTACAAATATGGAAACAAAGAATTGTTTTAAAGGGCTAATCATAGAAGCTGTGTGGTAAAGGGACAAAACCATATGTTTGAGACAGAGCCTAGGTTTTGTTTTGCTTCTAACTGAATTTCTGACAGTTTTTCATTACAATTCAATTATGAGCCTTGGAGATCATCTAGGATCTGAGAACGCTGGAATAGATGACTCTAAGAGCCCTCATGTTGCTCACTCTTTACTTTTAGTTTACTCTTTCACTCTACTGGCCAATTGCCACAGTGATATGCAGACTCCTGGATTGGCCCCTTTCTAAATTTTGGAAAAATACATACATTTTTAAAAATATATTTCTACACTACAGTATTCCATCCCACTCTTTTA
Source organism: Mirounga leonina (assembly GCF_011800145.1). Classification (NCBI taxonomy): domain Eukaryota; kingdom Metazoa; phylum Chordata; class Mammalia; order Carnivora; family Phocidae; genus Mirounga; species Mirounga leonina. The sequence continues at coordinate 1,180,475 of NW_023270121.1, read as the reverse complement.
TCCTGACTTAATTTTTAATCCTTTAACCTTTTTTTCCATAAAACAAGACTATAATTTGGCCAAATTCTCATCCAAATCCTTGGCCTGTTGGTGCCTACTGTGAAGTGTGGATATCTTGCACAGCATGTGGATTTGGAGAAAGGAAGTTATAAAAGAGAGCTTGCCAGCCAAGGGAAACTCCACCCCACTCTCCAGATCCAAAAGGATATGAGGGATCTTGGCCCAAATAACAGAAATTAACTTAATTTCTCTTTTTTAAAAAATCAGATTTCTACTTGATTTGTTTCTAAGAAAAAATACCTCGAATTTATTCCAATTTATTTCCTCACAAAAATGCATTGTTTTAAAAGACTCTCCCTAATAATGCCTGAAATTATATTAGTATTAAAATTAGATAAGTTAAACTGTTTTTTTAAATAGACTATGTTTTATAGAGCAGTTCTAGGTTAACAGCAAAACTAAGCAGAAAGTACAGTAATTTCCCATATGGCCTGGGCCCCACATATGCATAGCTTCCCCCATTATCAATATTCCCCACCTGATTGGTACATTTGTTACAACTGATAAACTTACGTGGGTACATTATCACCCCGAGTCCATAGTTTACATTAGGGTTTAGTCTTAGTGTTGTACACTGTTTCTGGACAAGTATACAACATATATCCCCTATTATAATATCATACAGAATAGTTTCACAACCCTAAAAATTCTCTGTGCTCTGCCCATATATCCTCCCCTTCTGCCTAGCACCAGACAACCATTGATCTTTTAATAGTTTTGCCTTTTCCAGAATATCATATATGTCATATAGTTGGAATTACCCAGTAAATAAGCATTTCAGAGTGGCTTCTTTCACTTAGTAATATGTATTTAAGTTTTCTCTATTTCTTTTCATAGCTGGATAGCTCTTTACTTTTTAGCTCTGAATGATATTCCCTGTCTAGATACATTACAGTTTATTTATCCATTCATCTACTGAAGGACATCATGGTTGCTTTCAAGTTTTGGCAATTATGAATAAAGTTTCTATAAGTATCTTTGTGCTGTTTTTTGTGTAGACATTAGCTTTGGGTAAATACCATGGAGGTTGACTCCTGGATCATATGGCATGAATATGGTTGGTTTGGAAAGAAACTGCCAAATTGTCACCCAAAATGGCTGTGCTATTTTGCATTCCCACCAGAAATGAATAAGAGTTCCTGTTGCTCCACATCCTCACCAGCATTTGGTATCACTGTTCTGGATTTTGGCCATTCTAATAAGTGCTTAGTGGTGTCTCATTGTTTTAGTTTGCATTTCCATCATATCATATGAAGTGAAACATCTTTTCATATGCTCATTTGTTATCTGTATATTTTCTTTGGCAAGGTGTCTGTTAAAGTTCTTTGACCCAATTGTTTTTAACATACAGTGTTTTATTAGTTTCAGGTGTACAATATAGTGATTCAACAATTCCATTCTTCACCTAGTGTTCATCACAAGTGCACTCCTTAATCCCAACACCTATTTAACCCATCCCCCCACTACACCATACACACAAAAAAAATCAGAATGGATTAAAGACTTAAATGTGAGACCTGAAAACAAAAAATACTAAAAGAGAACAAAGGCAGTAACTTCTTTGGTATAGGTTGTAGCAACTTCTTTCTAGATATGTCTCCTGGGGCAAAGGAAACAAAAGCAAAAAATAAACTATCGGGACTACATCAAAATAAAAAGCTTCTACATGGCAAAAGAAACAATCAACAAAACTAAAAGGCAACCTATGGAATGGGAGAAGATATTTGCAAATGACATATACAATCTTTGGCCCATTTTTTAATCAAGTTGTTTTTGTTCTTTATTGTTCAATTTTAAGAGGGTTTTTTGCGTATTTTAGGTGATAGTCTTTTATCTGATATATTATCTCATATGAGTTTTATAGTTTTGCATTTTAAATTTAGGCCTGTGATCCATTCTGACTTATTTTTTATGAACTGTATAAGGTCTGTGTCTATATTCATTTTTTTCACATGTGAATGTCCAGTTATTCCAGTACCATTTATTATAGAGACTATCTTTTCTCCATTCTATTGCCTTTGCTCCCTTGTCAAAGATCAGTTGATTATATTTGTGTGGGTCTATTTCTGGGCACTGTATTCTATTTCATTTGTCTATTCTTTTGTCAATAATGTATTGTCTAGATACTGTAACTTTATAGTATGCCTTGAAGTTGGGTAGTGTCAGTCCTCCAACTTGGTTCTTTTCCTTCAGTATTGTATTGGCTATTTGGGGCTTTTTGCCTCTCTGTATAAACTTTAGAATCATTTTCACAATATCCACAAACTAACTTGCTGGAATTTTGATTTAGATTACACTGAATCTGTACATCCATTTGGGAAGAAATGACATCCTCAAAATATTGAGTCTTCCTATCCATGGATATGAAAAATCTCTCCATTAATTTAGTTCTTCTTTGATTTAATTAACCAGCATTTTGTAGTTTTACTCATATAGATATTGCACATAATTTGATAGATAAACCTAATTATTTTATATTTGGGGTTCTAATATAGATGGAATTGTATTTTTAATTTCAAATTTCATTTCTTTACTTCTGGTATATAAGAAAGCAATTTACTTTTGTATATTAACACTGTATCCTACAGCATTGCTATAATCACTTATAAATTGCAGGAATTTATGGACTCTTTCAGATTTTCTACATAGACTATCATGTTATCTGCAAACAAAGACAGTTTTATGTCTTCCTTCCCAATTTGTATACTCTATTTCCTTCTCCTGATGCATTAGCTGGAGGCTCCAGTACAATAATGAGAGTGGGTAGCCTTGTCTTATTCCTTGTCTTAGAAGAAAAATACTTAGCTTTTCACTGTTGAGTATGATGTTAGCTTGGGGCATGTCAGATGTGATTTTTTTTATATTGAGGTACAATCCTATACTTAATTTGTTGAGAATTTTTATCTTGAAAATATTTTAATTTTGTCTTTTTCTGCATTTATTGAGATGATTATGTTTTTTATTCCTTCATTTTGTTAATATGGTATATCACATATTGATTTTTGTGTATTTTGACCCATGCTTGCATTACAGAGATAAATCCTATTTTATCATGGTGTATGATCCTTTTAAAGTGTTGTTGAATTTGATTTGCTAATTTTGTTGAGGATTTTTGCATCTATGCTTATCAGGAATATTGGCCTGTAACATTATTTTACTGTAGTGTCCTTGTATAGCTTTGATATCGGGGTAATGTTGACCTTGTAAAATGAGTCTATACTTCTTCAATTTTTTGGAAGAATTTGAGAAAGATTGGCATTAATTTTTCTTTAAGTATTTGGTAGAATTATCTGTAAAGTCAGCTGGTTCTGAGCTTTTCTTTGTTGGGAGCTTTTTAAAAATTTTTTATTTAAATTCAATTGAGTTAACACATACTGTATTATTAGTTTCAGGGCTAGAATTTTGATTAATGATTCAATCACTTTATTCATTATTGGTCTGTTCAGATTTTCTATTTCTTCATGATTCAGTCTTGGTAGGTTTTAGGTTTCTAGGAATTTTTCCATTTCTTCTAGATTATACAATTTGTTGACATGTAATTATTCATAAAAGTTTCATAAAATCCTTTGAATTTCTGCAGTACTAATTTTATTATTTCATCTTTTATTGCTGATTTTATTTGAGTCTTTTTTTTCTAAATCTAGCTAAAGATTTGTCAATTTTGTTTATCTTTTCAAAAAAATCAGCTTAGTCTCAGTGATCTTTTCTATTGTTTTCCTTTTTTTTATACTACTCTATTTTATTTATTTATTTAGAGAGAGAGAGTGAGTGGGGGATAGGCAGAGGGAGAAAGAGAATTTTTTTAATTTTTTTATTATGTTACGTTAGTCACCATACAGTACATCATTAGTTTTTGATGTAGTGTTCCATGATTCATTGTTTGCATATAACACCCATCCTAAGCAGGCTCCAAGCCTGTGCAGAGCTAAATCTCATAACCCTGAGATTTTGACCTGAGCCAAAATCAAGAGTCAGATGTTTAACTGACTGAGCCACCTAGGTGCCCCTCTATTGTTTTCCTATTCTCTATTTCATTTATTTCTGCTCTTATATGTTATTTCCTTCCCTCTGCTAAATTTGAGTTCAGTTTGTCCCTCCTTTTCTAGTTCCTTGAGGTGTAAAGTAAGGGTTTTTTATTCAAGATCTTTCTTTTTTCTTAATGTAGGCATTTATCACTATAAATTTCCTTCTTAGAACTGCTTTCTGCATCTTATAAATTTTATTATCTTGTGTTTCCATTTTCTTTTGCCTCAAGTTTATTTTAATGTTTCAACCCATTGGTTGTTCAAGAGTGGGGACAGTTTCAAGATGGCAGCATAGGAAGACCCTGAACTCACATTGTCCCATGGGTACAAGTTCACAGGCACATATAGAATAATTTTCCTCTGAAAAGGACCTGAGAACTAAATGAATAGTGCCTTCACAACAAAAGATGAAAGATACACATCGGGATAGGTAAGAGAGGCAAAGACTCAGTCTCATCAGGCACTGTGACCCACAATCAGAAAGGGATTCCAAAACTACAGAACTTTTTCCTCAAGGAGTAAAGGGACTGTGACCCACATGAGACACACCAACCCTTGGGTCTGTCACCAGAAAGATGAGCCCCCAAATGGTTTTAAAAATCAACAGGCATTAAGTCCAAGGGACCCACAGAACTGTAGAGAATAAAGAATGTACTAAAAGAATCATGCACAGACCCACTCACACTGGGATTCAGCACAAAAGCAAAAGTTTGAAACATGCCTAAACCATAATTGAGGGAGATCCACTTACTAATCCTAAAGCAGCTGATAGACAGATAGGAAACTGCAGAGACTTTGTCCACGGAAGAAAGCACTGGATATCAGCCCTTTATCTGTAATGTCATTTGCAAATATCTTCTCCTATTCCATATATTGCCTCTTTGTTTTGTCGACTGTTTCCTTTGCTGTGCAGAAGCTTTTTATCTTGATGAAGTCCCAAAAGTTCCATTTTTACTTTTGTTTTCCTTGCCTTTGGAGACGTGTCTTGAAAGAAGTTGCTGTGGCTGATGTTGAAGAGGTTACTGTTTATGCTTTAGGATTTTGATGGATTCCTGTCTCACATTGAGGTCTTTCATCCATTTTGAGTTTATCTTTGTGTATGGTGTAAGAGAATGGTCCAGTTTCATTCTATATGTAGCTGTCCAATTTTTCCAGCACTACTTATTGAAGAGACTGTCTTTTTTTCCATTGGATATTTTTTCTTGATTTGTCAACAATTAGTTGACCAGAGAGTTGAGGGTCCATTTCTGGAGTCTCTATTCTGTTCCATTGGTCTATGTGTCTGTATTTGTGCCAATACCATGCTGTCTGGGTGATCACAGCTTTGTAATATAGCTTGCAGTCAGGCAATGTGATACCCCCAACTTTTTTTTTTCTTTTTCAACATTCCCTTGGCGATTCATGGTCTTTTATGGCTCCCTACAAGTTTTAGGATTGTTTGCTCCAGCTCCTTGAAAAATGCCAATGGTATTTTAATAAGGATGGCATTGAAAATGTAGATTGCTCTGGGCAGGATAGACCTTTTAACAATGTTTATTCTTCCAATCCATGAGCATGGAATGTTATTCCATCTTTTTGTGTCTTCCTCAACTTCTTTCATAAGGGTTCTGTAGTTTCTAGAGTATAGATCCTTTACCTCTTCAGTTAGGTTTATTCCTAGGTATCTTATGGTTTTTGTTGCTATTGTGAATGGAATCAATTCCTTAATTTCTCTTTCTACAGTTACATTGTTAGTGTATAGAAAAGCAACTGATTTCTCTGCATTGATTTTGTATCCTGCCACATTGCTGAATTGCTGTATGAATTCTAGTAATTTGGGGGTGGAGTCTTTGGGTTTTCCACATAAAGTATTAACTCAACACTCAAAAAACAAATAACCCAGTAAAAAAATGAGCAAAAGACATGAACAGAAACTTCTCCTAAGAAGACATACAAATGGCTAATAGATACATGAAAAATGCTCAACATCACTAGCCATCAGGGAAATACAAATCAAAACCACAATGAGTTTGATAAGTTATTTACAGATTTTGGACAGTAGCTCTTTATCTGATATGTCATTTGCAAATATCTTCTGCCATTCGGTCAGTTGTCTTTTGGTTTTGTTGACTGTTTCCTTTGCTGTGCAAAAGCTTTTTATCTTGATGAAGTCCCAATAGTTCATTTTTGCCCTTGCTTCCCTTGCCTTTGGCGATGTGTCTAGGAAGAAGTTGCTGCAGCTGAAGTAGAAGAGGTTGCTACCTGTGTTCTCCTCTGGGATTTTGAAGGATTCTTGTCTCACGTTTAGGTCCTTCATCCATTTTGAGTCTATTTTTGTGTGTGGTGTAAGGAAATGGTCCAGTTTCATTCTTCTTCATGTGGCTGTCCAATTTTCCCAGCACCACTTGTTGAAGAGACTGTTTTTTTTCCATTGGACATTCTTTCCTACTTTGTCAAAGACTAGTTGACCATAGTGTTGAGGGTCCATTTCTGGGCTCTCAATTCTTTTTTTTTTTTAAGATTTTATTTATTTATTTGAGAGAGAGAATGAGAGAAAGAGAGAGAGCACATGAGAGGGGGGAGGGCCAGAGGGAGAAGCAGACTCCTTGCTGAACAGGGAGCTCTGGGCTCTCAATTCTGTTCCGTTGATCTATGTGTTTGTTTTTGTGCCAGTACCATACTGTCTTGATGATTACAGCTTTGTAATAGAGTGAAGTCCAGAATTATGATACGAACTTTGCTTTTCTTTTTCAACATTCCTCTGGCTATCCAGGGTCTTTTCTGGTTCCATATAAATTTTAGGATTATTTGTTCCATTTCTTTGAAAAACGTTGATGGTATTTTGATAGGGATTGCATTAAATGTGTAGATAGCTCTAGGTAGCATAGACATTTTCACAATATTTATTTTTCCAATCCATGAGCATGGAACGTTTTTCCATTTCTTTGTGCCTTCCTCAATTTCTTTCATGAGTATTCTATAGTTTTCTGAGTACAGATTCTTTGTATCTTTGGTTAGATTTATTCCTAGGTATCTTATGGTTTTGGGTGCAATTATAAATGGGATTGACTCCTTAATTTCTCTTTCTTCTGTCTTGTTGTTGGTATATAGAAATGCAACTGATTTCAGTACATTGATTTTATATCCTGCCACTTTAGTGAATTCCTATATGAGTTCTAGCAGTTTTGGGGTGGAGTCTTTGGGGTTTTCCACATAAAGTATCATATCATCTGCAAAGAGTGAGAGTTTGACTTCTTCTTTGCCGATTTGGATGCCTTTGATTTCTTTTTGTTGTCTGATTACTGAGGCTAGGACTTCTAGTACTATGTTGAATAGCAGTGGTGACGGTGGACATCCCTGCCGCGTTCCTGACCTTAGGGGAAAAGCTCTCAGTTTTCCCCCATTGAGAATGATATTTGCTGTGGGTTTTTCATAGATGGCTTTTATGATATTGAGGTCTGTACCCTCTATCCCTACACTGTGAAGAGTTTTGATCAAGACAGGATGATATACTTTGTCAAATGCTTTTTCTGCATCCACTGAGAGGATCATATGGTTCTTGTTCTTTCTTTTATTAATGTAGTGTATCACATTGATTGATTTGGGGATGTTGACCCAACTTTGCAGCCCAGGAGTAAATTCCACTTGGTCGTGGTGAATAACCCTTTTAATGTACTGTTGGATCCCATTGGCTCTTATTTTGGTGAGAATTTTTGCATCCATATTCACCAAGGATATTGGTCTGTAATTCTCCTTTCTGATGGGGTCTTTGTCTGGTTTTGGAATCAAGGTAATGCTGGCCTCATAAAGTGAGTTTGGAAGTTTTCCTTCCCTTTCTATTTTTTGGAACAGTTTCAGAAGAATAGGTATTAAGTCTACTTTAAGTGTTTGGTAGAATTCTCCTGGGAAGCCATCTGGCCCTGGGTTTTTGTTTGTTGGGAGATGTTTGATGACTGTTTCAATTTCCTTACTGGTTATGGGTCTGCTCAGGTTTTCTATTTCTTCCTGGTTCTGTTTTGGTAGTTTATATGTCTTTAGGAATGCATCCATTTCTTCCAGATTGTCTAATTTGCTGGCATATAGTTGCTCATAATTTGTTCTTATAATTGTTTGTATTTCTTTGGTGTTGGTTGTGATCTCTCCTCTTTCATTCATGATTTTATTTATTTGGGTCATTTCTCTTTTCTTTTTGATAAGTCTAGACAGGGGTTCATCAATCCTATTAATTCTTTTAAAGAACTAGCTCCTAGTTTTGTTGAACCATTCTACTGTTCTTCTGGTTTCTATTTCATTGATTTCTGCTCTGATCTTTACTTCTCTTCTCCTGCTGGGTTTAGGCTTTATTTACTGTTCTTTCTCCAGCTCCTTTAGGTGTAGGGTTAGGTTTTGTATTTGAGACCTTTCTTTTTCTTGAGAAAGGCTTGTATTGCTACATACTTTCCTCTTAGGACCGCCTTTGGTGCATCCCAAAGATTTTGAACAGTTGTGCTTTCATTTTCATTTGTTTCCATGAATTTTTTAAATTCTTCTTTAATTTCCTGGTTGACCCTTTCATTCTTCAGTAGGATGCCCTTTAGCCTCCATGTATTTGAGTTCTTTCTAAATTTCCTCTTGTGACTGAGTTCTAGTTTCAAAGCAGTGTGGTTCTAAAATATGCAGGGAATGATCCCAATCTCTTGGTAATGGTTGAGACCTGATTTGTGACCTAGGATGTGATCTATTCTGGATAATGTTCCATGGGCACTAAAGAAGAATGTGTATTCTGTTGTTTTGGGATGGAATGTTCTGAATATATCCGTGAAGTCCATCTGCTCCAGTGTGTCCTTTAAAGCCTTTATTTCCCTGTTGATCTTTTTCTTAGATGCTCTGTCCATTTAATGCAGGGTATGTTAAAGTCCCCTACTATTATTGTATTATTGTTGATGTGTTTCTTTGATTTTGTTATTAACTGGCTTATATAATTGGCTGCTCCCATGTTAGGGGCATAGATATTTACAATTGTTAGATCTTCTTGTTGGATAGACCCTTTAAGTATGATATAGTGCCCTTCCTCATCTCTTATTATAGTCTTTGGTTTAAAATCTAATTTCTTTGATACGAGGATTCCCACCCAGCTTTCTTTTAATGTCCATTAGCATGTTAAATTGTTCTCCACCCCTCCACTTTAAACCTAGTGGTGTCTTTCAGTCTAAAATGAGTCTCCTGCAGGTAGCATATTGATGGGTCTTGTTTTTTATCCAGTCTGATACCCTGTGTCTTTTGACTGGGGCATTTAGCCTATTTACATTCAGGGTAACTATTGAAAGATACGAATTTAGTGCCATTGTATTGCCTGTAAGGTGACTGTTACTGTATATTGTCTCTATTCCTTTCTGGTCTATGTTACTTTTAAGCTCTTTATTTGCTTATTGGACCCCTTTCAATATTTCTTGTAGGACTGGTTTGGTGTTTGCAAATTCTTTTTGTTTTTATTTGTCCTGGAAGCTTTTTATCTCTCCTTCTATTTTCAATGACAGCTTAGCTGGTTATAGTATTCTTGGCTGCATATTTTTCTTATTTAGTGCTCTGAATATATCATGCCAGTCCTTTCTGGCCTGCCAGGTCTCTGTGGATAGGTCTGCTGCCAATCTAATATTTCTACCATTGTAGGTTACAGACCTCTCAGACAAACTAGACTTTAACGCAAAGACTTTAACAAGAGACAAAGAAGGGGACTATATAATAATAATTGGGACAATCCATCAAGAAGATATAGCAATTGTAACTATTTATGCAACCAACAGGGCAGCACACAAATACATAAAACAATAACAAACATAAAGGAGCTAATGGGTAACAATACAATAATACTAGGAGATATTAACACTCCATTTACATCAATGGACAGAGATCATCTAAACAGAAAATCAACAAGGAAATAATGGTTTTGAATAACACACTGCACCTGATAGACTTAACAGATATATTCAGAAAATTCCTTCCTAAAGCAGAAGAATACACATTCTTTTCAGGTGCACATAGAACATTGTACAGAATATATCACATATTAGGCCAAAGAACAGGCTTCAATAAATTCAAGAAGACCAAAGTCATACCCAGCAACTTTTCTAGCCACAATGCTATGAATCTAGATATCAACCACAAGAAAAAATCTGGAAAGAATACAAATACATGGAGGTTAAATAACATGCTACTAAATAATGAATGGGTCAACCAGGAACTCGTAGAAAAAATTTTTAAAAATCCATGGAAACAGGGCACCTGGGTGGCTCAGTTGGTTAAGCGACTGCCTTCGGCTCAGGTCGTGATCCTGGAGTCCCAGGATCGAGTCCCACATTGGGCTCCCTGCTCAGCGGGGGGTCTGCTTCTCCCTCTGATCCTCTTCCCTCTCGTGCTCTCTGTCTCTCATTCTCTCTCTCTCAAATAAATAAATAAAATCTTTAAAAAAAAAATCCATGGAAACAAATGAAAATGAAAGCACAATGGTCCAAAACCTTTAGGATGCAGCCAAAACAGTTCTAATAGAGAAGTTTGTAGGAACACAAGCCTATCTTAAGGAGCAGGAAAAAAATAATCAACCTAACCTTATACCTAAAGAGGCTAGAAAAACAATGAACAAAATCTAATGCTAGCAGAAGGAAGGAAACAACAAAGACTAGAGCAGAAATAAATGATATAGAAACTAAAAACAAACAAACAATAGAACAGATCAATGAAATGAGGAACTGATCTTTGAAAAAAACTTAATGAAATTGATAAACCTCTCACCAGACCTATCAAGATAAAAAGAGAAAGGACTGAAATAAATAAAATCACAAATGAGAGAGGAGAAATAACAACCAATACCAAAGAAGTACCAATAATTATCACATAATATTATGAAAAACTATATGCTAACAAATTAGACAACCTAGAATAAATGGATAAATTATCAGAAACATAAACTACCAAATCTGAAACAGAAAGAAATGAAAAATTTGAACTGACTGATAACAAGCAAAAAAATTGAGTCAGTAATCAAAACTTCCAACAAAGAGAAGTCAGTACCAGATGGCTTCACAGGTGAACTCTAACAAACATTTTAAAAAGAGTTAATACCTATTCTTCTCAAACTATTGAAAAAAACAGAAGAGGAAAGAAAGCTTCCAAATTCATTCTACAAGGCCTGTATTACCCTGATACTGAAACCAGATAAAGACTCCACTAAAAGAGAATTATAGTCCAATATCCATGATGAATAGAGATGCAAAAATCTTTTACAAAATACTAGCAAACTGACTTTAACAATACATTAAAAAAATAATTCACCATAATCAAGTAAAATTTATTTCTGGGTTGCAAGATTGGTTCAATACTCCCAAACCAATGTGATATATCACATCAATAAAGAAAGGATAAGAACCCTATGATCATTTCAGTAGACATAGAAAAAGCAATCGACAAAGTACACATCCATTCATGATAAAAACCCTCAAAAAAGTAGTTTAGAGGGAACATACCACAACCTAATAAAAGCCATACATGAAAAACACATAGCTAGCATGATCATCAATGGGGAAAAACTGAGAGATTTTCCACTAAGGTCAGGAACAAGACAAGGCTGCCCACTACCACCACTTTTATTGAACATACTACTGGAAGTCCTTGTCACAGCAATTAGACAACAAAAAGAAATAAAAGGAATACAAATTTGTAAGAAGTAAAATGTACACTATTTGCAGATGGCATAAAACTATATATAGGAAAACTTAAAAGACTCCACCAAAAAACTACTAGAACTGATACACAAATTCAGTAAATTTGCAGGATATAAAATCAACATGTAGAAATCTGATGCATTTCTGCACACCAATAATGAAGCAACAGAAAGAGAAATTAAGAAAACAGTCCAATGTACAATTGTACAAAAAATAATAAGATACCTATCAATAAACCTAACCAAAGAGGTGAAAGACCTTTACTATAGATCACTGATGAAAGAAATTGAAGAGGATACAGAAGAAATGGAAAGATATTCCACACTCATGGATTGGAAAAACAAATATTTTTAAAATGTCTATACTACCCAAGGCAATCTACACATTTAAAGCAATCCCTATCAAAATGCCAACAGTGTTATTCACAGAGCTAGAACAAACCATCCTAAAATCTGTATGGAACCACAAAAGACCCTAAATAGCCAAAGAAACCTTGAAAAAGAAAGGGAAAACTGGAGGCATCACAATTCTGGACTTCAAGTTACATTACAAATCTGTAATAATCAAAACATTATGGTACTTTCTTAACCAGGAAATTAAAGAAGAAATTAAAAAATACATGGAGGCAAATGAAAATGAAAACACGACAGTCCAAAACCTTTGGGATGCAGCAAAGATGATCATAAGAGAGAAGTATATAGTAATACAGACCTTCCTCAAGAAGCAAGAAAAGTCTCAAACACAAAACCTTAACCTTACTCCTAAACGAGCTGAGCAAAGAACAGCAAGTAAAGTCTAAAACCAGCAGAAGAAGGGAAATAATTAAAATCAGATCAGAAATAAGTGATACAGAATGGAGGAAAAGATGGCGGAGGAGTAGGGGACCCTATTCCAACTGGTCCCTGGAATTGAGCTGGATATCGACCAGACCATTCTGAACACCCATGAAATTAGCCTGAGATGTAAGAAGATATAACTGGATCTCTACAAACAGAATATCCCAGGTGGTTGGTTTCGAGGTATGAAGCAGGGAGCTGTGATTCCGAGGGCAGATATCTGAGATAAACAGAAGGGGGAGGGAGCCGTGTTGATCCTACACCACCAGTGAGTGATAGCATTCTGTGCTGGGGACAGGGCACACATACTCACAAACTGGTAGTGGCAGGGAAAGGACTTTAGGGCAGACTCCTGGACTGATACCCAGAGCAGCGGGGCCACGCATGCGAACTGTGGGTGGCTGGCGGTTTTAGAAGCACAAAGGGCAGAGATGTGCCCTGATCTGGAGGCAAGGACTGGGAGGCAGGCTGAGGAGCGCACAACACAGGACACTGCAGTTTAGAGCAGCACAGGCAGAAATGGAGATAATGTGGCCTGGAGAGATCACTGAAGAATAGACTGTGATCTCTCAGCTCTGAGGCAGAGGGTTAAAAACGATCTCTTCAGCTCTGACTCTCAGAAGAGACGTGGAAAGCTGCCAGAGAACAAAAGGCCCCCAAAAAACAGTTTTCACTGAGCCCAAACCCCTCCACATGAGGCAGGGCAACTCTGCACAAACAGGGTTCCCTGAGTAACAGTGCGGCAGGCCCATCCTCCAGAATATAGGCTGGAAGAACAAGAGGCCAACAACCCTAAGGTCCCTAGAAAACAGGTGCATCTTGCTTGGGTTGTGGTCAATAATTTGGACTCTGTACATTCCCTCAACCACCCCTTAAAAGAATGACTAGGAGGAGGAAACCCCAAATTAGGAAAGACTCAAAGACTGTGACTTTTGCCACAGATTTACAAGTGGATATAGATATAACCAAGATGTTGGAACTGTAATTCAGGGTATCAATTGTGAAGACAATAGGTAGAATGGAGAAATCAGTTAATGGCAACATAGAGTCTCTAAGGGCAGAAATGAAAGCTGAATTTGCAGAACTTAAAAATGCTATCAATGAGATCCAATCTAATCTAGATAATATAACAACTAAGGTAAGCAAGGCAGAAGAACGAATTAGTAATTTAGAAGACCAATTGATAGAAAAGAAGGAAAAAGAGGAGGCCAGGGAGAAAAAACTCAAAATTCATGAAAACAGAATCAGAGAAATAAGTGACACCATGAAACATTCCAATGTCAGAATTATTGGGATCCTTCAGGGGGTGGAGAAGGAGAGTGGACTAGAAGATATATTTAAGCAAATCATAGCTGAGAACTTCCCTAATCTGTGGAATGAAACAAACATTCGTGTCCTAGAGACAAAGAGGACCCCTCCCAAGATCAAGGAAAACAGTCCAACGCCCCGGCATCTAATAATAAAACTCGCAAATCTTAGAACCAAGGAAACCACCTTAAGGGCAGTTAGGGGGAAGAAATTCCTTACCTACAAAGGGAAGAACATCAGAATAGCATCAGACCTATCCACAGAGACCTGGCAAGCAAGAAAGGGCTGGCAAGACATATTCAGGGTACTAAGCAAGAAGAACATGCAGCCAAGAATACTTTATCTGGCAAGGTTGTCATTTAGAATAGATAGATGTAGAGCTTCCAAGACCGGCAGAAACTGAAAGAATATGTGACCACTAAGCTGGCCCTGCAAGATATATTAAGGGGGAGTCCATAAAAGGAGAAAGACCCCAAGAGTGATATAGAATAGAAACTTACAGAGACAATCTATAAAAACAAAATCTTCACAAGCAACATGATAACAATAAATTCTTATCTTTGAATATTCACTCTCAACGTGAATGGCATAAATGCTCCCATAAAATGGCACAAGGTTGCAGATTGGATAAAAAGACAAGACACATCCATATGAGGTCTACAAGAGACTTATTTTGAACCTAAAGATACATCCAGACTGAAAGTGAAGGGATGGAGATCCATCTTCCATGCGAGCGGACCTCAAAAGAAAGCTGGGGTAGCAATTCTTATATCAGACAAATTAGATTTTAAGCTAAAGACTGTAGTTAGAGACACAGAAGGACACTATATCATTCTTCAAGGGTCTATCCAACAAGAAAATCTACCAATTGTAAATATCTACACCCCCAACATGGTAGCAGCCTTCTACATACGCCAACTGTTAACCAAAATAAAGAGTCATATTGATAACAATACGTTAATTGTAGGAAACCTCAATACTCCACTCTTAGCAATAGACAGATCATCTAAGCAGAAAATCAACAAAGAAACAAGAGCTTTGAATGACACACTGGACCACATGGACCTCATAGATATTTACAGAACATTCCACCCTAAAACAAGAGAATACTCATTCTTCTCGAGTGCACATGGAACTTTCTCCAGAATAGACCACATACTGGGTCACAAATCAGGTCTCAACCGATACCAAAAGATTGAGATTATTCCCATATTCTCAGACCATAATGCTTTAAAACTGGAACTCAATCACAAGAAAAAATTTGGCAGAAATTCAAACACTTGGAAGCTAAAGACCACTCTGCTCAAGAATGTTTGGGTCAACCAGGAAATCAAAGAAGAACTTAAACAATTCATGGAAACCAATGAGAATGAAAACACATTGGTCCAAAACCTATGGGATACTGCAAAGGTGGTCCTAAGGGGGAAATACATAACCATTCAAGCCTCACTCAAAAGAATAGAAAAATCCCGAATTCACTAACTAACTCTACACCTTAAAGAACTAGAGAAAAAGCAACGAACAATGCCTAAGCCACACATTAGAAGAGAAATAATTAAGATTAGAGCAGAAATCAATGAATTAGAAACCAGAAACACAGTAGATCAGATCAATGAAACTAGAAGCTGGTTCCTTGAACAATTAATAAGATCGATAAACCATTGGCCAGGCTTATCCAAAAGAAAAGAGAAAGGACCCAAATTAATAAAATTATGAATGAAAGGGGAGAGATCACAGCTAACACCAAGGAAATAGAAACAATTATTAGAAATTATTATCAACAACTATATGCCAATAAATTAAGCAGCCTGGAAAAAATGGATACCTTCCTGGAAACCTATAAGCTGCCAAGACTGAAACAGGAAGAAATTGACAACTTGAATGAGCCAATAACCAGTAACAAGATTGAAGCAGTGATCAAAAACCTCCCAAAAAACAAGAGTCCAGCACCTGACGGATTCCCTGGGGAATTCTACTGAACATTCAAAGACAAAATAATACCTATTCTCCTGGAGCTGTTTCAAATAATAGAAACAGAAGGAAAGCTTCCAGACTCATTCTATGGGGCCAGCATTACCTTAATCTTCAAACCAGGCAAAGACCCCATCAAAAAGGAGAATTTCAGACCAATATCCTTGATGAATATGGATTCCAAAATCCTCAACAAAATCCTAGCAAATAGGATCCAACAATACATTAAAAGGATCATCCACCTCTACCAAGTGGGATTTATCCCAGGGATACAATGGTGGTTCAACATTCACAAATCAATCAATTTGATAGAACACATTAATAAGAGGAGAGAGAAGAACCATATGGTCCTCTCAATTGATGCAGAAAAAGCATTTGACAAAATACAGCATCTTTTCCTGATTAAAACTCTTCAGAGTATAGGGATAGAGGGAACATTCCTCAAGTTCATAAAATCCATCTATGAAAAACCCACAGCCAATATCATCCTCAATGGGGAAAAGTTGAGAGCCTTTCCCTTAAGATCGGGAATACGACAAGGATGCCCACTCTCACCACTATCGTTCAACATAGTATTAGAAGTCCCAGCCTCAGCAATCAGACAACAAAAAGAAATAAAATTTATTCAAATTGGCAAAGAAGAAGTCAAACTCTCACTCTTTGCAGACGATATGGTACTTTATGTGGAAAACCCAAAAGACTCCACCTCCATATTACTAGAACTCATACAGCAATTCAGTAATGTGGCAGGATACAAAATCAATGCACAGAAATCAGTTGCTTTCTCATACACTAACAATGCAACTGTAGAAGGAGAAATTAGAGAAACGATTCCATTTACAATAACACCAAAAACCATAAGATACCTCGGAATAAACCTAACCAAAGAGGTAAAGGATCTACTGTAGGAACAACAGAACATTCATTAAAGAAATTGAAGAAGACACAAAAAGATGGAAAAACATTCCATGCTCATGGATTGGAAGAATAAACATTGTTAAAATGCCTATGCTGCCCAGAGCAATATACCTTCAATGCCATCCTGATCAAAATCCCAATGACATTTTTCAAAGTGCTGGAACAAACAATCCTAAAATTTGTATGGAATCAGAAAAGACCCCGAATCACCAAGGAAATGTTGAAAAAGAAAAACATAGCTGGGGACATCACATTGTGTGATTTCAAGCTATATTACAAAGCATTGATTACCAAAACAGCATGGTACTGGCACAAAAACAGACATATAGACCAAAGGAACAGAATAGAGAGCCCATATATGGACCCTCAACTCTATGGTCAAATAATCTTCAACAAAGCAGGAAAAAACATGCAATGGAAAAAAAATAATCTCTTCAATAAATGGTGATGGGAAAATTGGACGGCTACATACAAAAGAATGAAACTGGACCATTCTCTAACACCATAAACAAAGATAAACTCAAAATGGGTGAAAGGCCTCAATGTGAGACAGGAATCCATCAAAATCCTAGAAAAGAACATAAGCAGTAACCTCTTTGACATCGGCCACAGCAACTTCTTTCAAGATACATCTCCAAAAGCTAGTAAAACAAAAGCAAAAATGAACTTTTGGGACTTCATCAAGATAAAAAGCTTCTGCACAGCAAAGGAAACAGTCAACAAAGCAGAGGCAACCCACAGAATGGGAGAAGATATTTGCAAATGACACTACAGATAAAGGACTGGTATCCAAGTTCTATAAAGACCGTCTCAAACTCAACACTCAAAAAACAAATAATCAAGTCAAAAAATAGGCAGAAGATATGAAAGACACTTCTCTGAAGAAGACATACAAATGGCTAACAGACACACGAAAAAATGTTCATCATCATTAGCCATCAGGGAAATTCAAATCAAATCCACATTGAGATATGACCTTACACCAGTTGGAATGGCCAAAATGGACAGGGAAAGAAACAACAAATGTTGGAGAGGTTGTGGAGAAAGGGGAACCCTCTTACACTGTTGGTGGGAATGCAAGTTGGTACAGCCACTTTGGAAAACAGTGTGGAGGTTCCTCAAAAATTTAAAAATAGAGCTACCCCATGACCCAGCAATTTCACTACAGAGTATTTACCCCAAAGACATAGATGTAGTGAAAAGAAGGGCCACATGCACCCCAGTGTTCATAACAGCAGTGTCCACAATAGCCAATCTGTGGAAAGAGCCAAAGTGCCCTTCAACAGATGAATGGATAAAGAAGACGTGGTCCATATATACAATGGAATATTACTCAGCCATCAGAAAGGATGAATACCCAACTTTTACATCAACATGGATGGGACTGGAGGAGATTATGCTAAGTGAAATAAGTCAAGCAGAGAAAGTCAATTATCATATGGTTTCACTTATTTGTGGAATATAAGGAATAGCATGGAGGATATTAGGAGAATGAAGGGAGAAATGAAGTGGGGTAATTAGAGGGGGAGACGAACCATGAGAGACTATGGACTCTGAGAAACAAACTGAGGGTTTTAGAGGGGAAGGGGGTGGTGGATGGGTTAGCCCAGTGATGGGTATTAAGGAGGGCACGTACTGCAAGGAGCACTGGGTGTTATATGCAAACAATGAATCATGGATCACTACATCAAAAACTAATGATATAGTGTATGTTGACTAACATAACACAATAAAGTTAAATCTAAAAAAATTATCAAGTTATATAATTTAAATATGTGTATTATACTGTATATCTATTTTACCTTAATAAACGTGTTTAGAAAATATAAAAAAAAAGAAATAACTGATAAAGAAATTTAAAAAAAAACAGTAGAACAGATCAATGAAATTAAGAGTTGGCTATTTGAAAGAATTAATAAGATCAATAAATGTCTAGATAGGCTTATCAAAAAGAAAAGAGAAAGAACCCAAATAAATAAAATCACAAATGAGAGAGGAGAGATCACAACCAACACTGCAGAAATACAAACAATTATAAGAGAATGTTATGTGCTATTATATGCCAACAAATTGGGCAATTTGGGAGAAGTGGATAAATTCCTAGAAACATATAAACTACCAAAACTGAAACAGGAAGAAACAGAAAATATGAACAGACCTAGAACCAGCAAAGAAATTGAATCAGTAATCAAAAATCTCACAACAAAGAGTTCAGGGCCAGATGGCTTCCCAGGGGAATTCTACTAAACATTTAAAGAGCTAATATCTATTCTTCTGAAGCTGTTTCAAAAAATAGAAATGGAAGGAAAATTTCCAAACTCATTCTATGAGGCCAGCATTACTTTGATTCCCAAACCAGAAGGAGACCCTATTAAAAAGAATTACAGACCAATCCCTAATGAACTCGATGCAAAAATTCACAAGATTCTACCTAATAGAATCCAACAGTACATTAAAAGTATTATTCACCATGATCAAGTGGGATTCATTCCTGGGCTGCAGAGGTGGTTCAAAATCTGCAGAACAATCAACGTGATATATCACATTAATAAAAGAAAGGACAAGAACCATATGATCCTCTCAATTGATGCAGAAAAAGCATTTGACAAAATACAGAATCCTTTCTTGACAAAAACCCTCAAGAAAGTAGGGATAGGGGCGCCTGGGTGGCTCAGTTGGTTAAGCGACTGCCTTCGGCTCAGGTCATGATCCTGGAGTCCCTGGATCGAGTCCTGCATCGGGCTCCCTGCTCAGCAGGGAGCCCGCTTCTCCCTCTGACCCTCCCCCCTCTCATGTGCTCTCTCTCTCTCTCATTCTGTCTCAAATAAATAAATAAAATCTTTAAAAAAAAAAAAGAAAGTAGGGATAGAAGGAACATACCTCAGCATCATTAAGGCCATACATGAAAGACCCACAGCTAATATCATCCTCAATGGGTAAAAACTAAGAGCTTTTCCCCTAAGGTCAGGAATATGACAGAGCTTTCCACTCTCACCACTGTTGTTAGACATAGTACTGGAAGTCCTAGCCTCAGCAATCAGACAACAAAAGAGATAAAATATATCAACATCAGGAAGGAAGAAGTCAAACTTTCGCTCTTCACAGATGACATGATATTCTATGTAGAAAACTCAAAAGAGTCCACCAAAAAAATTTCTAGAACTGGTTCATAAATTCAGCAAAGTGGCAGGATATAAAATCAATGTACAGAAGTCAGTTGCATTTCTATACACCAATGATGAAGCAGCAGAAAGAGAAATCAAGGAATTGATCCCATTTACAATTGCACCAAAAACAATAAGATACTAGGAATAAACCTAACCAAAGAGGTAAAAGATCTGTATGCTGAAAACTATAGAACACTTATGAAAGAAACTGAAGAAGACACAAAGAAATGGAAAAATGTTCCATGCTTATGGATCGGAAGATCAAACATTGTTAAAATGTCTACACTACCCAAAGCAATCTACACATTCAGTGCAATCCTGATCAAAATAACACCAGCATTTTTCACAGAGCTAGAACAAACAATCCTAAAATTTTTATGGAACCAGAAAAATCCCTGAGTAGCCCAAGTAATATTGAAAAAGAAAAGCAAAGTGGGAGGCATCACAATCCCAGACTTCAAGCTGTTTTACAAAGCCGTAATCATTAAGACAGTATGGTACTTGCACAAAAACAGACACGTAGATCAATGGAACAAAATAGAGAACCCAGAAATGGACCCTCAACTCTATGGTCAAATAATCTTCAACAAAGCAGGAAAGAATATCCAATAGAAAAAAGATAGTATCTTCAAGAAATGGTGTTGGGAAAACTGGACAGCTACATGCAGAAGAATGAAACTGGACCACTTTCTTACATCAAACACAAAAATAAATTTAAAATGAATGAAAGACCTAAATGGGAGACAGGAACCATCAAAATTCTAGAACACAGGTAGTAACTTCTCTGACATCAGCTGTAGTGACTTTTTTCTACATAGGTCTCCTGAGGCAAGGGAAACAAAAGCAAAAATAAACTATTGGGACTTAATCAAAATAAAGCTTCCGTACAGCAAAGGAAGCAATAAACAAAACTAAAAGGCAACCTATGGAATGGGAGAATATATTTGCAAATGACACATCTGACAAAGAGTTAGTATCCAAAATATATAAAGAACTCATCCAACTCAACACCCAAAAAACAAATAATCCAATTAAAAAATTGGCAGAAGACATGAACAGATATTTCTTCAAAGAATACATCCGGATGGCCACCTGAGACATGAAAAGATGCTCAACATCACTCATCATCAGGGAAATACAAATCAAAACTACAATAAATATCACCTTACAGCTTTCAGAATGGCTAAAATCAACAACACAAGAAAAAACAGGTGTTGGCAAGGATGTGGAGAAAAATTAACCCTCTTGTAATGTTGGTGGGAATGCAAACTGGTGCAGCCACTATGTACAACAGTATGGAGGTTCCTCAAAAATTTAAAAATAGAACTACCCTGTGATCCAGTAATTGCTCTACTATGTATTTACCCAAAGAATACAAGACCACTAATTCAAAGGGATACATCCACCCCTATGTTTATACCTGCATTATTTACAATAGCTCAGATATGGAAGCATCCCAGTGTCCATCAACTGATGAATAGGTAAAGAAGATTTGGCATATATGTATATATATATACAATGGAATATTACTCAGCCATCAGAAAGGATGAATACTTACCATTTACATTGATGTGGATGGATCTGGAGGGTATTATGCTGAGTGAAATAAGTCAATCAGAGAAAGACAATTATCATATGCTTTCACTCATATGTGGAATATAAGAAACAGCACAGAGGATCATAGGGGAAGGAAGGGAAAATTAAATGGGAAGTCATCAGAGAGGGAGAAAAACCATGAAAGACTCAACTATAGGAAACTAACTGAGGGTTGCTGGAGGGGAGGTGGGTGGGGGGATGCAGTAATTGGGTGATGGGCATTAAGGAGGACACATGATGTGATGAGCACTGGGTGTTATTCTCAACTGATGAGGTATTAAACACTACATTTGAAACTACTGATGTACTATATTTTGGCTAATTGAATTAAAAAAAAAAAAAGAGTCCAGAGGCAAGATATTCTTGTTAGGTATGAATGTGCATTCATTAAATTTTAGGATATTTATAAAACTCATGTACCTGTGCCATTTCATAAGGATTTTAAGTCATGACACTTATTGAGATTTTTGATCTTTTGCAAAAGTGGAGCAGGAATGAAATTGTTCGACTGACTTTCCTCTCTTGATTGACTTCCAGCTTGTATTATTTCTTTAAGACATTTTGCCCTTTTATATTCTTGGTAGCTAAGGCCATGTCTCTCTGTGTACACTAATGGGATAAACATGTAAAACCACTGTCTAAGTAATTCAGCTACCTTTGCAAAGGATGTGGATGAGAAGACAACCATTTTTCCTGTGGAAGTAATTATTGATTACAAAGGTTAACTACAGAAGTAGAGGAGCTGAGCTGCAATCTGTCAAATGTACTATGCACAGATACAGTCTGAGCTGAGGCTGAGAGAAAGAGACTCTGGGTTCCAATTGTTGCTCCAATGTTGTCTCTAGGATCAGAGAAAACTAAAACTGTCATGTGTGCAACAAAACGACTACCGAATTAGAGTGGATTAGGTTCAGGTCACTGGAGCAGCCAAGAGTCAAGAAAAAGCATTTACATCCATGGGCTCTTCCCTTCTAAGAAAACCTACTTTAGATTGGGAAACATGGGGCTCTGAAGCAGGTGGAAAAGCTCAGCGCTTGATTCAGAAGACAGAACTATACCATCCCCCACCCCCATGAAAGCAAAGAGATGAAAGGAAGAAATGTTCGTACTTTTTGTTCATGTGGTAATAATAATAATAATAATAATAATAATAATAATAATAATAAAATGCAGCTCCTTTCTATTCTCTCCCACATCTATCCCTGCCTCCACTATTTATCTTTTTACCAGTTGCTTGTCCTCCTACAATTCAGGTCCAGCCTTTGTGAAAATACATCTGAACTCAAAACCTACTCTATAGATACCTGTGATGGTTCAAGCATGTGCAATATACATCTTCCCTTCTATGACTCACTAAACAGAGTTTATTATTTTTAACTTTATTTCCCACCTCCAACAATGGTACTCTGTCCATGGATCATTCGAGGTCAGTACACCTTGAAGAAGCAGGAGAATGTTATAGCACAAGGACCTGCAAAGGCTGAATACACACCCCCAATTTGTGGCTCTCCCTCTTTTTAACTCTCTTTTCTTAAGATCTTCACACACTTTTATTCACAAAGTCACTCATTTGCATTCTTACCTTATTCCTTCTATGAACCTGTAAGTCCCTGGAGGACAGAATTCTCTCTTCCTTGTCTCCCATATTCCCTATGCAGATCCTTAGACTTAACAGGCTCTTGACAAATGCTAGCTGAATTGAAGAAATGCTTTATCATTTCCCAAGCATCTGTCCTAGCCCAGTTTCAAAAGCATTTTCTGTGGTGAACCATTTTTTTAAAGCAATGATTCTTAAATTTGTTTATGCATCAGAATCATCTGGGAGGCATGTTAAAACCGAGTACTAGGCCACTCCCCGGCTTCTAATTTAGTAGGTCTAAAATGGGGCCTGGAATTTGTATTTCCAAGTTTCTTGGTGAAGCTGATGCTGCTGATTCAGATACCACACTTGGAGAACAAGTGATTTCAAGTAAAAGTCCTGCAGACTATTGCTCCATCAAGACATCACTCCTCTCAAGACATCAATAATATTTACCCATATCCAGGAAACAAAGATCATACCCAGAAGACAGATGTTGGAAATAAGACACTAAGTCACACACCATAAAAAGAGAGAAGCAGTCATATATACAACCTCACTTTTCAAGACTATGACATAAGAACATTCCTTGGCCTAACTGAATCTGAATCTCTGAGGGCAGGGCCCAGGAATACTCACTAATCCCTAAGGGTGATTCTCAGGCTTGTGACTCAGGGACCACACTTTAAAAGTTCCAATGTATATATTCACAAATAATTACCAAACACCTGAAGGAAATTCTGTATGTTGTCCTAAGTTACCTTCTTTTCCTAAGTGGCGCCTTCTCCTGTATGACCGAAAAAATGTCTCTTTTCCTCTGAGTCTCAGTTTCTTCACTTGCCAAGTGCAGCTCCACCATGCAGCATGCTCTAGTACTGCTCTAGGCCCTGCCATCAAGTAATCTTTTTTTTTTCTTTCCCATAAAGAACTTCAGTGAGAACTTAGTGAGGTTGGCTTTTCCATTTTTCCAGGTTTATTGAGATATAATTGACATATAATATTGTGTAAGTTTAAGGTTTACAACACAATCATTTGACATATCTATATATGGTGAAATAATTACCACAATAAGGTTAGTTAACACATTAACACCTCACATACTTACATTTTTTTTTATGGTGAGAACTTTTAAGATCTGTATTCTCAGCAACTTTCAAATATACAATACAGTATTGTTAACTAGAGTCACCATGCTGTATATTACATCCTCAGAACTCATTCATTTTATAAATGAAAGTTTGTATCCTTTGACCACCATTTTCCCCACATGCCGCCTACCCCTGGCCTGGCAACCACCAATATGCTCTGTTTTTGTTTTTTTTAGATTCCACAGATGATACATTATTTGCCTTTCTCTGTAATTTATTTCACTTAGCATAATGCCCTTAAGATTCATCCCTGTTGTCACAAATGGCAAGATTCCCTTCTTTTTTATAACAAAATAATATTCTATTGTGTATATATATATGTGTGAATACACACACACACATTTTCTTTATCCATTCATCTGTCAATGAACACTTAGGTTGTTTTCATGTCTCAGCCATTGTAAATAATGTTACAATAAACATGAGGATTCAGGTAGCTCCTCGAGGTTGTGATTTATTTCCTCTGGATATATACCCAGGAATGGAATTGCTGGATCATATGGTAGGTCTACTTTTAATTTGGGGGGAAACCTCCACACTGTTTTCCATAGTAGCTGTATCAATTTACATTCCCACCAGTGTGAACAAGTGTTCCCTTTTCTTCACATCCTCTGCAAGGCTTGTTATCTCTTGTCTTTTTTTGTTGTTATTCATTTAGCCAACATATAGTACATCATTAGTTTTTGATGTAGTGTTCAATGATTCATTAGTTGTCTATAACATCCAGTGCTCATCACAACTTGTCTTTTTGATAATAGCCATTTTAACAGGTGTGAGGTGATTTCTTATTGTGATTTTGATTTGCATTTCCCTAATAATTGGTGATGTTGATCACCTTTATATGTATTTGTTAGCCATTCAAATATGTTCTTTGGGAAAATGTCAATTTAGCTCCTTTGCCCATTTTTAATCAGATTATTTGCTTTTATGCTATTGAGTTGTATGAGTTCTTTATATATTTTGGATATTAACCCCTTATCAGATATGTACTTTGCAAATACTTTTTCTCAGTTTTATAGATTGCTTTTTATTTTATTGATTATTTCTTTTATGTGCAGAAGCTTTTTAGTTTGATGTGTCCTACTTGTTGTTCACTTTTGCTTTTATTGCTTGTGCCTTGGTGGCATATCCATGAAATTATTGCCAAGGGCAATGAAAAGAAGCTTTTTCTTATATTTTATTCTAGAAGTTTTGTGGTTTCAGATTTCACATTTAAGGTTTAATTCATTTCAAGTTATATTTGTGAGTAGTATGATATGGGTAAAATTTTATTTATTTACATAGAATTATAGATTTTCCCAATGCTATTTATTGAAGAGAATATTCCCTTAGTATTCTTGGTTCCCTTGTCAAATATTAGTTGACATATACATGGGTTTATTTCTTGGATATCATTCTGTTCCATTGGTCTATGTGTATATATTTACTTCAATACTGTTTTGATTACATAGCTTTGTAATATAGTTTGAAATCAGGAAGTGTGATGTCTCCAGATTTGTTCTTCTTTCTCAGAATTGCTTTGGCTATTTGGGGTCTTTTATGGTTCCGTACAAATTTAAGGATTTTTTTTCTATTTCTATGAAAAATGGCATTGGAATATTGATACAAATTGAATTGAATCTGTAGATGGCTTTGGGTAGTATGGGCATTTTAAGAACATTAATATGTACAATCCATGATCATAAGATATCTTTCCATTTATTTGTGTCTTCAATTTCTTTCATCAATGTATTAAAGTATTAAATGTATATAGGGCGCCTGGGTGGATCAGTTGGTTAAGCGACTCCTTTGGTTCAGGTCATGATCCTGGAGTCCTGGGATTGAGCCCCATGTCGGACTCCCTGCTCAGTGGGGAGTCTTCTTCTCCCTCTCCCTCTGCCCCTCCCCCCTGCTCGTGCTCTCTCTCATTCTCTCTCTCAAACGAATAAATAAAATCTAAAAAAAAATAAAGTATTAAATGTATAGATCTTTCACTTTCTTGGTTAAATTTATTATTAAGTATTTTGTTGTTTTTGATGCTGTTATAAATGGAATTATTTTATTTATTTTTCAGGTATTTTACTGTTAGTGTATAGAAACATAACTGACTTTTTCCATGTTGATTTTTTTATCCTAAAACTACTGAATTTGTTGATTAGTTTTAACAGTTTTTTTGGTGGATTTTTTAGGGTTTTCTATGTAAAAGATCATGTCATCTGTAAACAGGGACAACTTTACTACTTTCTTTCCAATTTGGATGTCTTTCTTTTTCTTGCCTGACTTCTCTGGCTAGGACTTCTTGTACTATGTTGGTGAAGTGGTGAGGGTGGACACTTTTACGTATTCCTGACCGTAGAGGAAAAACTTTCAAACTTTCACCACTGAATACGATGCTGTTTGGGCTTGTCACATACAGCCTTTATTATGTTGAGGTATTTTCTCTATTCCCAATTTGTTGAGAAATTTTATCATGAATAGATGTTGAATTTTCTCTGATGCCTTTTTGTGCATCTATTGCAATGATTATGTTATTTTTATCTTTCATTCTATTGATGTGATTCATTAGATTATTGATTTGCATATGATGAACCATTCTTACATCCCAGGAATGAATCCCCTTGATCATGGTGTATGATCCTTTTAATGTGCTAGTCCCTTGAGGTGTAAAGTTGGGTTGTTTATTTGAGACTATTCTTTCTTCTTGACGTATGATGTTATCATTATAAATTTTCCTCTTAGAACTGCTTTGGCCATATCCTGTAAGCTTTGGTATGTTGTGTTTCCATTTTCATTTGTCTTAAAATAGTTTTTTATTTCATTTTAAATTCTTTTTGATCCATTGGTTTTTCAGTAATGTAATGTTTAATTTCCATGTATTTGTGAATTTTACAGGTTTGCTTGTTATAGATTTCTAGTTTCATATCATTGTGATTGCAAGTTACATAACTTCTTTCTTTTTGAATTTGTTGAGACTTGTTTTATGACCTAACATATGATCTAACCTAGAAAATGTTCCATGTGCACTTGAGAAGAATTTGTATTCTGCGGCTGTTAGATAGAATGTTCTGTATATGTCTTTTAGGTCCATTTGGCTCAGCATGGAGCCCAACAAGAGACTCAATCTCATGACCCTGAGATCATGACCTGTGCCAAGATCAAGAGTCGGACGCTTAACTGACTGAGCCACCCAGGCACCCCAATGCATTGTTTTTCTTATGTTATTTTGTCTGTGTGTTCTTGTAGGTCACTACACTTTTTCAAAAGGATTATTCTGAATTCTTTCTCAGGTCAGGTGAGAATTCATAGTTCTGTTTCTTTAGGGTGAGTTATTGAAGTGTTACTAGTTTCTTCTTGTGGTAGTACATACATATAATTCTCTGTGATTCTTAATTCATTGCATTGGTATCTGCACAGTTGGATAAGCTATCTCCTCTTCCAGACTTTACAGGTTCACTTGCCAGGGAAAGACCTTCACCAGTCAGCTTAGTTTGGGGTACTGGATGGGTCAGCTGGTATGATAGCATCAGTTGGAGAATGTCATCAAAAATATGTGACCTGGGGCGCCTGGGTGGCTCATTCATTAAGTGTCTGCCTTTAGCTCAGGTCCTGATCCCAGGATCCTGGGATCGAGCCCTGCATCAGGCCTCCTGCTCTGTGAGAAGTCTGTTTCTCCCTCTCCCACTCCCCCTGCTGTGTTCCCTCTCTCACTGTGTCTCTCACTGTCAAATAAATAAATAAAATCTTAAAAAAAAAATGTGACAACCAATAGATCCATGAGCTGGACCCAGGCATTTGGAGGCACCTCACCTCCTCCCCCGTCCTTGGAATGTGGGTTTTACTTATCTTTCCCACTCTCAGAGGCCACTCCAAGGACCTAGTCTTGAGATTATGATGTGATGTTGAGAACACTCACATGATATATGTGACTGAACCCAGTTAGGGCTTCTTTGCAAACTTTTGAGATTTGGCTGGCAGGTGTAGGGATCATTTCTTACTGACACCCAAGGCAAGCCCCATGTATTAGTTCCCTTTGCTTATTAAAACTCCCACCAACTAACCTTGAGTGGCCTGCCTTTTTCTTCAGTCTCTCCCTGCCCTCTGTGTATGGGGG
Source organism: Mirounga leonina (assembly GCF_011800145.1). Classification (NCBI taxonomy): domain Eukaryota; kingdom Metazoa; phylum Chordata; class Mammalia; order Carnivora; family Phocidae; genus Mirounga; species Mirounga leonina. Next base: position 1,152,101 of record NW_023270121.1, on the reverse strand, counting down.
TTGGTTTAAAATTATACCTGGGAAGCTCCTGGGAGGATTACAAACAACAGCATCCATAAGCAGATGGGCTTTGCTATCAGGTCTCTTGTTGGGTGACGTCACTGCCCATGCTCTGAAGCCAGGGGGATGACACTGGCTGGGCTCCACATTTGGGTGGGCCTACTGGCTGGGTTCCACATATAAGTAATTCCACTGGACAGGCTTCCTGGCCAGATGGGGCTTCTGGCTTTGTTCTGCAGCCATATGGGGCCACTAGCTGGGCTCTGCAATTACCTCTGTTTAGGTGAACTCACAGGTTGTGCTGCTTGACAGGGTGGTGCCATGGGGTTAGACTCTGCAATTGGGAAGGACTGCAGATAGATTCCACAATCATTCCTGGTCAGGTGAGTTCTGTTTATCCAGTCATGCTCTCCAACCAGATGGTGCCACTGGCTGGACTCTGTTTGAGAATGGCCACAGGCAGGTCTTCATGGTGACAGAACCTCTAGCTGTGCTCCACTGTTGAGCAAGGTTGCTGGCTGGGCTTCCTCCCTGTTCAAGGCTATAAGCTGTGTTCAACAATCAGGCAGGGCCATACGCTGGGTTCTGCTACAGGACAGGGCTGAAGGCATGGCTCTGCAGCTAGGCAGTACCAAAGGCTGTGATATAAGAATACCCAGGGTCACTGTTCACACTCCCTGGTTATATGAGGCCAAAGGCTATATTAAATTTAAAAATTTATATTTGACAATTGGGCAAGGTTGCCGGCTTGACTCCATGCCCAAGCAGGGCTGTAGGATGGGCTCCACTGCTGTCCAGGTTTTCTGTCCAGGTGTCCTCTATGGGACTAAAGGATACACTTAGTGGTTGGGTGGACATGTGAATTTGCTCTCTGGGCCTGTGAATGTGCTTTCCTACTCAGGCAAAGCCATAGAAGGGGTTCTACAGCACATATGGCTCATTGACTGGAGACCCAAATTAGGCAAAACTGCCAACCAAGTTCCTTGGCCAGGCACAGCCACCAGCTCAGTTTTGCACATGGGCAAAACGAATGGCTAAGATTTCTGGTCAGGCACCATTGCAAACAGGAATGCTGTCTGCCTAGATCTGAGCACTAGTTGTAAGTCCTGCTCCCCTTCTGTCTCTATCTGTTGTCTGGTGGTCAAGACCTGAAGATTTCCCCAGTGATCCCTGTGAAGTGAGACCCAAGTTGGCCTCTTAGGAAGTGTCCCCACAACACTAGGGAAGCTCTCTTCTTCCCAGTGGAGAAACCATAAGCCGAGGGGGTACTTCTAAGTGCAGTGCTTTACCATCCTGGCGGAAGGGCAATGCAATCATGGTGTCTTCTTACCTTTTCTTCTTACCCTTTTAATACAGTCCTTGGTCTCTATGATCCCGGTTGAGGCTTCAGCCTCAGCCCCAAGTCCTGGGATTTTCAAAATGGTGTCTTGTCTATGGATAGTTGTTAGTTGGTCCTCTTGTGAGGGGGACTGAAGTCAGGAACGACCTGTCACCATCCTGATGACATCATTCCTCCAGATTTGCAATGAATTGATTCAGGACCCTAGATCTCAATGCTCATAATGGGCTTATTAGAAAAAATCTTCCCCTATTTGGACAGGCAAGTGAATCTAGTGACTAGAAGAGTATCCCCATATTATATATTTAAAAATACAGGGTAAAACTACTCTAGATGGGCAAATGTTTTTCTCATATTGTATCTGTATGAGTATTCACTTAGCAGCTACAAGTCTTTCATCTCTTGCCATGTATTTTTCATCTGCTCCCACTCAGTTTAGTACTTATACTGGCCAGAGTGGAATCAGTACGTTAATGTAAAGAATGGTTACCAGATGAAACTGAACAATGGAATTTATTGTCTACCCCAGCTCACCTGACAATATTCATGCTTTCCTTTAGACTTTTTGAAATGGGCCTAATCTTGTGCTGGATTGGTGCACAAATGCAGAAGTTGCTGAATCTATCACGGATTTACAACAGCTTTCTCAAATTTGCAAGTGGCAATACTGAAAAGAGAGCAAATGTGTTGGGTGACAGAATCAGGATCCAAAGAGATCTGATAATGAGCAAATTTAAGCACATCATCAACCAGTATGATTCCCCATACATGTAACTTAGGTCCAAAGGATCTGAGAACTGTTGTGAGGAAAAGACAGAGGCACAGGAACAGGCACACAACAGCTGACTTCAAATACTGGGGCAGGTGTTAACTATGCTGTATGAGTCTCCAGTATGCAGTCCTAGGACTATTGGATAGAAGTTACAGGAAGGCAGATTTGGGCACAGTACAATCAGCAGGTCACTGCAAGGGGCTAAGTCTACTGGACAGTTGTTTCAGGCAAGAGGTAAGGCATTGGTGATCAACATGGTTACTTCCAAGTCTCAAATCCTCCGGCTACACTAAGCCCTGTGGTTGTGTTACCTCACTGACATTTGATCAGAGTTGTTCCACCTATTCTTTTGCTTATGGAAGTTTATGCTCTAGCAAAGAAAACAGTTCCACTTCCTGTGGTTATTTAAAAATGCAATCCATCAGGAAAGGGGTGGTAATGTAATACTTGAGGTTTCAAATAAGTATGAACAGCATAATATTTTTTGTAGGAAAAGATATAGGTATTAATAGACTACAGCCTGGATGGTTATACACCCAAATGCTAACAATTCTTATTGATGGGATGATAGGGATTGATTTTTACAATTTGAAAGTTCATAAAAGTATTGCTTAAGGACAGGGAATGGAACACTCTCATTTATATGTATTCCTTGTGCTCACCATGAACACCAAAAGTAATTGGTTCCTAAGACAGTGAATTCTATTCCAGACAAGAATGAGACCAGAGATTCAGTGTTGCAAGTCATTAGCAGGTATTAGATATCTGAATTTATGTTCAATAGATGTGATGTGCTTAGCACAATGTGTGCTAGCACGTGCCTCCTTCCCCTTTCTCCCATCCAACCCCAGTGTCAGGTGTCTCCTCCTATTAAGTGGAAAAGCACATACCAGAAAGCAAGAGAGCCCAGTTTAAATATCCCAGCCCTTATTTGCCTTAGATCACTTCAGACCCTGTATTTTCATTTTCTCACTTCCAAGATAAGGAGGCTAGTCCATGTTACCTCCTCTCCCAAGGTTCTCATGGGAGAGCCATGATTCCAACTCTATGGAAAAGCACCTAGCATTCCCAAGTCAGAATCCATTGGATCTGGACAAAGGAGAGCCTTTTCCCTGTGACTAATCTCCTAAAGTGGCTTTCCTTAAACCATTTTGTTTGGCTAAAAAGAGTACCTTTGTTGTACTTTCATTCCTTAGAAGACCACCAAGAATGGACCACCAGAGTCTCAACACAATGACTGTATTTATTATTTTATCACTACATTAGAAATGAAAATAAACTGAGAAGTTGCAAATGCATGCCACTTCATGAATATTGTGGAACAACAGATACATCCACTGTAGAAAGTTAAAAGTGGCTTAACTTTTGGGGATGCAAAGACTACACAAACAAAGGTCATCAGTGGTAATATTATTAACAGCACCTGCCAGATGGAATGTATGTATCAATGGAAAATTTTAAAAAGGGACCACTGGCTGGGAATACAGGTGGGAAGAAATCAGAAGATGCCTAAAATCTCTACAAACACATAGGTTTATAAAAAACAAACCCCAAACTAAGACACTTAAGCAATGTTGAAATTTGCTGTTGGGAGGAGATCCCCATTTTACGATGTTTGAGCACACTCTTTCTCTTGTTGGATAGCTGGGGGGAAAAACAAACACAAAAAAATCATTAAGGAGGTATATTCCTAGGATTAAGTTCAGTTTTCTTCCAAGAGTTCTTTGCCAAGTTATTGAAGCCTGTCATATCGGCTTTAAATTTAGAAGGCTAAGGCACTAACCACAAATCCCCAGTCAAGTGTTGTGTGTGTGTGTGTGTGTGTGTGTTGCATGTGCATGCATGTTAACCACCTGAACATTTATGAGAACCTACGTCAACTGCGTGTTGTTTTTTTATTTGAGAAGCAGATTCATGCTGTTGCCGTTTTTTCCATAGGTTATTCTGAGACTGAAGAGGAAGTGAAGCATTTTCCTCAAATTTATCTATCACTATATAATTAGGAAGTTATACCCTTTCAGATAATTCTGACTAACTGTGGAACTCAAATAACACTGACATGATAAAAAGTGCCCCTCAGGTTTGTGAATATGCTTGGAGTTTTTCTATCAGGCTATAACTCCCAAGGGCAAATCTGATCCTTTGGAGCCTGGGAACCTTAGGTGCCCCAAGATCTAAACTTTTTCTCTGCCTTATCTTGTCATCAGGTAGAGAAAGGCAACACTGCAGCTTGTGTGGTTCTTTAGGAATGAAATCATGGACCCAAATTGCTAGATGCAGAAAATGCCTAGTAACCATAAAGTGGACAAAACTAAGATATTTCTAGTGCTAAGTCTAATATTCCAAGATTGGTTATAATGAGATTTTTAGTAATCTTCCAACAAGAAACCAGTTTTTATTCTCCCATTACTTCTTGGGTCTGCCACGTGAGAACCACTTATATAACTCAAGTAAGAAAACAACTATTTGATATTTTTAACTGTTGCATTAAATACAATAGTACTGTAATTATTGCTTAGTTAGTGGCAAAATTTACTAGAAGAGTTTATTTACTGAGCCTATAAATTTCACCATTGTTTTTCTCCACTAGAAACCCCCAGCCCCATGACTTACTTTCCTGTGAAGGGAGAGTATTTTTTTCTTCAGTATTGGTTTTCTTCAGTTTTGACCTGTCAAACTTCTCCACTTCAGACAAGTCTGGCTTCTCACTCATCTTGACTAAAAGAAAGACTGAAAAAAAAGCTTAACTTAAAATCGGCAGAACTATGGTCATACTAAGGTATCACAGCCAAAATTTCTCATATTTAATATCAATGCATATTTTACCTGCTGATTTTCAACAAGAAAACAGCACACATCTTTGAAAAGTCATGTTTTTATTAGAATACTTTGAATTACACATCACTGCCCCATTTCTGATAGGCAGGAAAAGCCCGAATCAGGATGCACTAGAAATCAAGATGCTCTAAAATCCAGTCAATATGTCTGACTCTTTTACAATCATAGCTGAGGTCAAATGGAGTTGACAGAAGCACAAGAAAAGATAGAGATAGATTTAACCAGCTAATGATTTGTCACAAGAGATAGCATTTATTTGAGCAAATTCACATTGCATTCAATTAATTTGGGGCATTTTTCCTGGGGAGTAGGAAGCAGCACACAAAAAAGGGTGGCATAAGTTGTACTAGTTTCTTTCCATTTTACCTGCCCAAAGATAGATTCAGGAGCCACAGTAAGAGAGGGAGGGGATTTAATCCAGTCATAACTACTTATATGTCCTTATGACACCGGTTTGTAAATGCTCTAAGAAGACACAGCTAATTAGGATCAGACCAAGGACTTCAGCAGAATGGGATAGACCAAATAGAGCTGATTTTTATTTCATCATGTTTTCTCTGCAAAAGGAGAGGTTAGGAGATGGGGTGCCCTGTGACCATTCTGGATTTATCGGAGCAGAGACAACAGAAGACCCCAGAGACCGGAAAACAGAGCTGTCCAGCTCGTGCCTGGTCCCACCCTGGTAGGGGTAAGACAGGTCTAGTGCCCAGAGTAGAATGGAGAGGCCCCCAAGCAGCCAGAAGTCCCGAGTGTGCCTCCCTTCCGTCGAGGTCACCCTAAGACCCTCCTCTGACGAGGGATCAGATGCCAATCTCCAAGGTAGGGAAACAGGGACTAACAGATCATAAAAGGCTGGGCGCGTGGGTCTGTTTGTCAGGAGCGGTTTGCTTACATTTTAAAATAACCTTCATCATCTTTGTCGGGCGCGCAGCCCACCTTTTGGCCACAAAGGGAGGACGCGAAGGGCCTGCCCCAGAGGGCCCATTCCGGGCAGCACCGAAAGTCCTGGTCCTCTCAGCCTCGGGCTTGCAGTCACAGCGGACCGGCCGCTCTGAGGGGCCGCCCCCTCGGGCCTCCCAAGGACCCACCCGGGGAGGACCCGGCAACGCGCCGAAGGCGGCGCCGCAGAAGACAAAGGCGCGGACTCTCTAGGAGGCGCAGTTACAAAACGCCAGTCCCGACCCGGCCCCACCGGTTCCCGAGAGGCCGGCCCCCTCCGCCCCGCAGCCGCTGCGCCCTCCTGTCCCCATAGTCTTCTGGTTCCGCCGGGACCGCAGGTCCTCACCTGATGGCCTGAAGACGGGTGAAAGGCCGACGGCTGGACCGACGCCGCTCCACACACAGGACGACGTTAGCCTTCCCGCGCGGAACCCTGCAGTTGTAGTCGCGGAGCAGTCTCCGCCCCCAGGCCCCGCCCCAGGCCCCCCTAGCCATCTCTGATTGGATGAGGGAATCCCAGGCCCGCCTCTTCGCCCCTCCCCCCTCCCGCTTTCGTCTTGTAGGCTTGAGCCCGCTGTCTCCCCTCTACTCAGGACCTCTGCCCTGCAAGTGTCTTGATGACTTCATACCGGAGCCGCCTCCCCAGACCCTGTCCAAGCCCTCTCTGATTCTCCGAGGGATCGCCTGCCTGCCTCCCCGGTTTCTCCCACTGTTTTCGTGCTGAGGATCCACTTCCCTCCTTCCCAAGTTTACTCACTCCTCCAAGATAATTGGGGCCTCGATGTAAGCAAACACTTCTTTCTTGCCCAGTTAGCTTCCAACGTCTGGAACTGGCTTTTTATAGCCATAGAGCCTAAGTACACTGGGGTAACCAAACAATGGTTTGCAAGCAATGCTCAGTGGCATCTGTTCTAATCCTTGGCCAGGTCATGGAGGAGGGAAGCTCACTGAGAGGGTGGGCAGTTCAGAGTCATTCACCCCCACAGCTGAACAGTTCTGTCACAGTGGTGCTCTCCTATGTAAAAGTCACATTTTCGACTTTCTCAGCCACTGAACATGGTAGTAGTCAGTAGGGTAATCACAGGAGGATCTACTGAGGCTCTTCATCTCTATCTCCCCAATCCCTAGCACTTTGCTTGGCCCACAGGAGACTAGGTAAGTACCTGTCTATAAATTGAGGTAATACATCCATGATAGAGCAGAAATTTTGGACAGCAGCACCACCCAGTGTCCATGTTGGGGGAGAAAAGTGAGGATCCAGTAGTTACTTGAAAGGACCAGATGTTCGAGGTCACTTTCTGGATACTCACCCAGAACCTTAAAGCATTAAGGTAAGATGGAGATAAGACTGTCTTTAGCTTGTATCCCATATTTGCCATATGGCTCATGTATGGTGGTAAAGATACTCTACATAGATCAGCACCCATTCTCTCCACAAGGATTTCTCAAGCCCTCCCCACCTCTCTCCATTCATTCCCTTTTCTATGTCCTTGTAGCACTTCATGTTAATTTGAGAATTTTGTGTTTGTTGGAGAAATTGTTAAAGCAGAAAGCCACCCTCATTCAACAAATAATATTTATTGAGTACCTACAATGTCCCAGGCACTAAATACAATAAACACCAATGTTTCCTGATCAGAGTTGAATGTTTTTAACATTTGGGTTTATTTACTGTCTTTTTTTTTTAAAGAATAAAAATAGTACAGAAAAACTGAAGTTCCCTTGACCCTTGCCCTGTGTCCATTTACTGCCACTTCTCCAGAGGTAGTCCAATCTTGAATGTGAAGTATAGTTTCTAGACTATTTTTCTATCTTTACAGATTTACACAATCTCTGTTTCCAAGAATGACATGGTATATTGTATGAACCAGTGCTCCAGGTATAAGACTGAATTTCCACATTACTTGGGGTCAAGAGGAAGTTCCAGACACCCACCCACCCCACCACAGCCCAGAATTCAAAATATGCCCTCAATCTATCTGCCTTGAATCCATCAGAACTCATCTAATAACTATTTTTATCCTCATTTACTCCAGTTACCACAAGAACCCCGAGATCCCCCATGATACCCCTCAACTCCCTCATTTTAACCTCCATAAGGCTGTGACCACATCTCCTCTCTAGTTTACTTCTCACACCTCTTTCCTATTCCTAAAACATAATGCACCCTCAGTAATTCCCCTATATCCTCAACCTCTTCTCTAAATGTGTCCTTTATTGTCTTCCACTAACAGACACTAGGCTCTCCCCCTGAGGACTCTGTGTCCCCTGAAGCCCACTCGAGAGGAGCATATGATTTTTCTCTCCCACCACCATTGTACCACAGAACCTGAAGGCTGAATAAATGTCTTTCTTGCTTCTTATTGCTGCCTTAGGCAATTTCTCTCCCACATCCTTGAAAACTGCCAGCTTTTGGCAGCTTGTCACCAACTAGCCTTTATTGTTGGCATCCACCAAACTTCAGTTTCCCATCTCTCCTTATTTCTTGAAGATTTTAGCTCCTGGAACATGGTCACTCTCAATGAAGTAGTACTGTCTTAATTCCTGGTGAGCTCAAGAACAACCGTTCTGACACACTGACTCCCTTGGTTCCTTGAACATTTCTCCTTCATGACATTGTCTTTGACCCCATCTCAGCTACTCACTCACATGGCCATATCCTAGGCCCTGTCATAGCAATTTTAGCAACTCCTCCATAATCTCAATTTCAAACATCCCTCTTTCTATCACCTCCTCTCTTTTCAGCTCACTCAGAACCCCACCTTCTTTCAAACTTACCAAAATCTCCAACCCATAGGTCTTACCAGATTTCATCATCTCTTGCTCCCTCATTGTTTTATCTCCCCTCCTTCCCCAGCTCAAAAGTTATGTTCAGTCTTCATTAACACTTGTTTACATATACCCTGTACTCTACTGCCCCTCTCTCACTTTGTATTGTTTCCCTGGCAAAATCATAACCCTGACTAAACCCAAATACACCTCAAGGAGCTTGAACCCACACAGCTAAACCTGGCTGGAGGAAAATGTATAACCACATGACTAACTTGAACTTGACTAACATGAACTTCAATCTGGCCCTTAATGCTGCTAGTCAATTTACTCAGTAGGCCTCCTCTCCCTTAACTTTCCAAATGTTCTAAGTTATGATTTCATACCTTCTCTCTCCTCAAACTCCCAACACCACCTCCCCATCCCAACTTTTCTGTTACTTTCTATTTTACCAGAAAATTGTAGCTATCAAAAGAGAAATTTCACTGACTTCTACCACCAGGAACATCACTTCACCTACCCACACCTGCATCTATATACATAGCCTTCTTGTTGATAACTTTATTAGAGTTCTCCAGAGAAACAGAACCAATAGGATAGATAGATGATAGATAGATAGATAGATAGATAGATAGATGATAGATAGATAGATAGATAGATAGATAGATAGATAGATAGATAGAGATAGATGATAGATAGATAGATAGATAGATAGATAGATAGATAGATAGATAGATAGATAGATAGATGATAGATAGATAGATATGTAAGGGATTTATTATAAGGGATTGATTTATATGGTTGGAAGGCTGAGAAGTTCCACAGTCTACTAAATGCAAGATGGAGGCCCAGGAAAGCCAGTGATGAACTTTAAGGCCTGAAAGCCCAAGAACCCAGGGCCAGGGGGTGGCTGTGGAAGGTGGGGGGCAGGCAATGGTATAAATCCCAGTCCAAGTCCAAAGGCCCGAGAACCAGGAGTACCAATGCCAAAGGCAGGAGAAGAAGAATGTCTTAAGCAGAGAGAATAAATTTGACCTTTCTCTGCACCTTTTTTTTCTATTTGAGCCCTCAACAGATTGGATGAAACCCACTCACATTGGTGAGGGCAATTATTTTTACTCAGTCTACTGATTAAAATGCTAATGTCTCCTGAAAACACCCTTGCAGACACACCCAGAAATAATATTTTATCAGTTATCTGGGCATCCCTAAGACCAGTCAAGTTGACACATAAAATTAACCATCACAGAAATTGTCTTATATAAATTAGCCAAAAAATCTTTAATATGAGTGAAATAGAAAAGGATATGCTTGAAAGGATGCCAAAAAATGTCAAAGAATTTTAAAATGTGCTAGTATATATAGAATGCTGTTAAATTTTAAACGCTTTTTAGAAATAAGAAAATAAAACAGTTGTGTCCTAAAATTGACTAAAGACATTTTTGGATTATTTGGGTTGTCAAAATATAAAAAGAAAACTAAAAAAGATGTTTTAAAATCACAGGAGGAATTAAACTAATCTACCATAAATAAAATAAATTTTGGTAAAGTGGATTTTAGATAACTATATCATTAAATTAATAAGGAAATAAGTCAATATATGGCACGAAGTAAGTCAAATATTTAAAAGACTGGAGAGGGAATATCATTTCAAAAAAACTGTAAAGATCTGTAGTACATATTATCCTATGAAGTGTTAAGCCAAGGACTTGTGTAAGTCAGGGTTCTCCGGAGAAACAGAACAGTAGGATATATTTCTTTCAAAGAATTTTATTTATTTACATTTATGTCAAGGAATTGGCTTATGCAACTGGGGGACTGGCAAGTCTGAAGTCCACAGGCCAGCAGGCTCATGCAGGAATTAATGCTTCAGTCTTGCAACAGAATTTCTTCTTCCTCTGGGAAACCTGTGTTTTTGCCCTTAAGAACTTTAGAAAAAAAAAAAAGTGGGGCACCTGGGTGGTTCAGTTAGCTGAGCGGTCCTACTTGGTTTTGGCTCAGATCCACCTCGGGGTCGTGGGATTGAGCCCCGCGTTTAGCAACCCACCCTTCCCGCTGCTGAGCCCCCTGTTGGGCTCCGTGTTCAGCCAGGAGTCTGCTTCCTTGGGATTCTCTCTCTCCCTCTGCCCCTATCCTTCCCACACACATGTTCATGTGCTGTCTCTCTCTCTCTCTCTCTCTCTCTCTCTCTCTCTCTCTCTCTCAAAATAAATAGATGAATCTTTTAAAAAAGAAATAACTTTTAGTAGATTGGATGAGGCCCACCCACACTGTTGAGAATAATCTTTATTTAAAGTCAACTTATTTCAGATGTTAACCAAATATTCAAATACCTCAGCCAATGTCTAGATGGATGTTTAATAAATAACCGAGTACTATAGCTTAGCCCAGTTGACACATCACAGTAACTAAAATGCCTTCATCAAGAACCTTCTCTGGAAGACCAACCAAATTCCTTTTGAAACTTTTATTCTAACAATCTTAGTCTGCTCTAATGATTTTCAATATACAGATTGCCACACACCATTCTTTCAGTTCAATAAAAATTTATTGAGGTACTACTGGAGTGTCTGTCCCCAAGAAGCTCCATAAATTTGAGGTTTTGCAGGCAATAAGTTTGATCTATCATTACCACTTATTACCTCTAAGCAAATGTGTCAGCATTCAAAGGATGCATCTGAATAGACTACTGAAAAAGTTTCACCAATAAGATTGATAGGTTGCGGGGCGCCTGGGTGGCTCAGTTGGTTAAGCGACTGCCTTCGGCTCAGGTCATGATCCTGGAGTCCCAGGATCGAGTCCCGCATCGGGCTCCCTGCTCGGCAGGGAGTCTGCTTCTCCCTCTGACCCTCCTCTCTCTCATGCTCTCTGTCTCTCATTCTCTCTCTCTCAAATAAATAAATAAAATCTTTAAAAAAAAAGATTGATAGGTTGCTTGTCTATCAACATACCTCTTAGAGTTCAACATTAAGGGTCCCTTTACAATCTCAAAAGTTTCGTCTACTGTGTTGATTGTAAATTTAAGAATGACTTCATTATTATATGAACACAATGAAGCCATAACATCCCCTCTATGTCCTGGCTTTTATATGATATATATTCCTTATCTTTCAAGTCCATACTGTTCTGTTTTTACCTACCCTTTCTTATTTATTTATTCACTTTTACAACGCTAGTTGGTCTTTGCTAAAAATCATGAAGTGAGACCAAAATAAGGATGTTTGCTGCATAAAATCCAGAGTGTAATGGGGATGGTGCAGCCTCATTTTGTTGATCATTTGTAGTGGCATTTTCTTTATGGTCTATGTAAATGAAGTTGCACCTTAAGGTGAAACTATAATTGTTGGGGTATCACAATTGCTGACCTGAGGTTATATGTAACAAACTTTGCAGCCACTCTCTTTCCACATAATTTTAGTGCTGGTAGCCATATCATCTTTGTTCCTACAGCTGTGATCCAAACTAAGGCTCATAATCAAGCCATCTTTGTTGCTGGTCCTCACCTAATCTTGGCCTAGTTGAATTTTTGTCTTCCAGTTCTTGGAAATTGGCTCAGTCTTACTTACCCATATTTTTTCCCATTCCATTGCTCTTAGGACCAAATTCCTTCATGACCAAGTTTCCCTCTGGTTCTTGCCAACAATCCCAAGTCTAGTCTCTTATTTCTGGGCTCTAGTTCCCTAGTATTGGATCTCCCTGTATTTCACTGCCTACTTTTCTGTATCTTCATCTCCTAACTGAAGCCAAAGTCTACTCCCTGGAGGTGTACTCTATCTGCTGACCAGAATCCATTATTGGCTCTTCAAAAAACTGACTCAGTTACTCTTAACCTTTCTTTATAGACTATGATAAAGAATCTCCCTTGATTACCTACTACATCCACAGCATTGCATAACATAAATTAATATCAGCTGCTATTTCTATATCCACAAGTAGAAGACAGAGGCAATCTTGAAAAAGATATTTCTTTGTTGGTGTCTTTAAATTTGGCATGTTATTTCATGGAAGAAATGTATGTGCTTATCAAGTAAATTATGTGGTAAAAGGCGAGCATCCCATCTTCTCCCCCCTCTGATGTCATCCTTTGAAAAAAATGACAGTAGTCTACAAGCAGTGGTTTTGAATTTCAGCTGCATCTTATTATCATCTGAGGAGTGTTTTAAAAATACTGATACCTGGCCTCTACCCAGAGGTCTGCTGCTAAATGTTTAATAACTGCTCTGTAGAAGAGGTTGATATATAGCCTTTGTTGATTTTCATGGTATAAATACTCCGACGAAGGCCTATTTTATTTTATTTTATTTTTCCTTCTTTCCCATTTTTTTATTTAAATTCAATTAATTAACATATAATGTATTATTAGTTTCAGAGGTAGAGGTCAGTGATTCATCAGTCTTAAATAACACCCAGTGCTCATTACCCCATGCCCTCACCCGCCTCTCCTCCAGCAACCCTGTTTGCTTCCTATGATTAAGAGTCCCTTATGGTTGTCTCCCTCTCTGATCTCGTCTTATTTTATTTTTTTCCTCTCTTCTCCTATGATCCTCTGTCTTATTTTTTAAATTCCATATATGAGTGAGATCATATGATAATTGTCTTTCTCTGATTGACTTAATTTGCTTAGCATAACCCTCTAGTTCCATCCACATTATTTCAAATGGCAAGATTTCATTTTTGGATGGCTGTGTAGTATTTCATTGTGTGTGTGTCTGTGTGAGTGATCTTCTTTATCCATTCATCTGTCAATGGATATCTGAGATCTTTCCATAGTTTGGTTATTGTGGACATTGCTGCTATAGACATTGGTGTGCAGGTATCTGAAAGCCAATTTTAACCCATCAGTGTGAAGTAGTGAATTCAGTCAGCTGGTAAAATTCCTGAAATGTTTCTCACCAGATCTCATGAGCCAGTAGGAGTTGACTCCAGTGGACCACTGCCTATACCCCAATCCTATCTCATGATAATTGAATCAGAATCTCTGGGGATAGGAACAAGGTAAATTTGTCTCACACAGAGTTTTTGTAAAGTAGTGTTTGACCCCAAGGTTTGTAACTAGACTTTACTATTTCATAGCAGTGTAACCTTGGGAAACTACATCACCTTTCTTCATCTGTAACATGGGGATATTAAATGTACTTATTTTCTAGGATAATTATGAAGATTAAAAGAATTTGTGTATGACACTTATAGAAGTGTCTAGTATGTTAGTTATTGTTATTCTCTCTTAATTCAGTTTCTTCATCTCAGGTGAGCTTCTTTGAGACGATTGTCCAAACTTGACTCTGGCTATCATTTTTAGTGTTAATCTTTGACTGGTTATCCAAAGCAAACCAGGAATTCTGTGTAGGAAAAAATTTAAGATGAGCTTAGATTAAAAATTTAGACTGAGAACAAATAAGAATTTTAATTAAAAGTACACTTAAAAGTCATAAAACAGGGCGCCTGGGTGGCTCAGTTGGTTAAAGCGACTGCCTTCGGCTCAGGTCATGATCCTGGAGTCCCTGGATCGAGTCCCGCATCGGGCTCCCTGCTCGGCAGGGAGTCTACTTCTCCCTCTGACCCTCCCCCCTCTCATGTGCTCGCTCTCATTCTCTCTCTCTCAAATAAATAAATAAAAATCTTAAAAAAAAAAATCATGAAACATTGCATTTCATTCCTTATCCTAAGCTGGGATGAAAGGGGGTAGTGAACATTTGATCAACTAGAAACATTTCCTACTCACCAATATTGTGAACCTAAGTTAAAAATGCTAATGATGGGGGGGAAGATGGCGGAGGAGTAGGGGATCTTATTTTGACTGGTCCCCGGAATTGAGCTGGATATCTTTAGACCACTCTGAACACCCACGAAATCAGCCTGAGATGTAAGAAGATAGATCTGGATCTCTACAAACAGAATATCACAGGCAGTTGCTTTCGAAGTATGAAGTGGGGAGCCGTGGTTCCATGGGCAGATATCAGAGGAAAAACGTCAGCAGAAGGGAGCCTGGCCATGGGGATCCTACACCACCAGTGAGCAATAGCTTCCCATGCTGGGGACATGGCACAGACTCGCAGATTGGTAGGGGCGGGGAAAGGACTTTTAGGGCAGTCCCCTGGACAGAAACAGGGAGCAGCAGGGCTGTACATGTGAACTGGGGGTGGCTGGCAGCTTTAGAAGCACAAAGGGCAGAGACGTGCCCAACCTGGGAGCGCTGTTGAAGGGCTCACAACCCAGGACTGTAGTTTATAGCAACACAGACAAAAATGGAGATAGTGTGGCCTGGAGAGCTCACTGAAGAACAGACTGGGATCTCTCTGCTTTGAGACAGAGGGTTGGAAACGGTCTCTTCTGCTCTGACTCTAGAAGAGACGTGGAAAGCCCCCAGGGAAAGCCGCCAGAGAACAAAAGCCCCCAAAAAACCAGTTTTGATTGAACCCATGCCCCGTCATAGGGGGCAGGGCAACTCTGCACAAACAGGGTTGCCTGAGTAACAGCGCAGCAGTCCCCTCCCCCAGAAGACAGGCTGGGAAAACGAGAGGCCAACAACCCTAAGGTCCCTAGAAAACAGGTGCATCTTGCTTGGGTTGTTGTCAATAATTTGGACTCTGTACGTACCCCCAACCACCCCTCAACAGAATGACTAGGAGGAGGAAACCCCAAAATAGGAAAGACTCAGAGATTATGACTTATGCCACAGGTTTACAAATCAATTCAGATATAACCAAGATCTTGGAGATAGAATTCAGGCTATCAGTTGTGAAGATAATAGCTAGAATGGAGAAATCAATTAATGGCAACATAGAATCTCTAAGGGCAGAAATGAAAGCTGAATTGGCAGAATTTAAAAGTGCTATCAATGAGATCCAATCTAATCTAGACAGCTAGGGTAAATGAAACAGAAGAATGAATTAGTGATCTAGAAGACCAAATAGTAGATACAAAGGGAAAAGAGGAGGCCAGGGAAAAACAACTCAGAATCCATGAAAATAGAATCAGAGAAATAAGTGACACCGTGAAACATTCCAATGTCAGAATTCTTGGGATCCCTGAGGGGGTGGAGAGAGAGAGAGGACTAGAAGATGTATTTGACCAAATCGTAGCTGACAACTTCTCCAATCTGGGGAATGAAACAAACATTCGTGTCCTAGACACAGAGAGGACCCCTCCCAAGATCAAGGAAAACAGGCCAACACCACAACACGTAACAGTAAAACTCGCAAATATTAGAACCAAGGAAACCATCCTAAGGTCAGTTAGGGGGAAGAAATTCCTTATGTACAGAGGGAGGGATATCAGAATAACGTCAGACCTATCCACAGAGACCTGGCAAGCCAGAAAGAGCTGGCAAGACATATTCAGGGTACTAAACAAGAAGAACATGCAGCCAAAAATACTTTATCCAGCAAGGCTGTCATTTAGAGTGGATGGAGAGATGCAGAGCTTCCAAGACTGGCAGAAACTGAAAGAATATGTGACCACTAAGCTGGCCCTGCAAGAAATATTAAGGGGGAGTCCATAAAAGGAGAAAGACCCCAAGAGTGATCTACAACAGAAATTTACAGGGACAATCTATAAAAACAAGGACTTCACAGGCAACATAGTGACAATAAATTCATATCTTTCAATAATCACTCTCAACGTGAATGGCCTAAATGCTCCCATAAAATGGCACAGGGTTGCAGATTGGATAAAAAGACAGGACATATCCATATGCTGTCTACAAGAGACTCATTTTGAACCTAAAGATACATCCAGACTGAAAGTGAAGGGATGGAGATCCAACTTCCATGCCAACGGACCTCAAAAGAAAGCTGGGGTAGCAATTCTTGTATCAGGCAAATTAGATTTTAAGCTAAAGACTGTAGTTAGAGACACAGAAGGACACTATATCATTCTTAAAGAGTCTACCCAACAAGAAGATCTAACAATTGTAAATATCTATGCCCCCAACATGGGAGCAGCCTTCTACATAAGCCAACTGTTAACCAAAATAAAGAGTCATATTGATAACAATATGTTAATTGTAGGAGACCTCAATACTCCACTCTCAGCAGTGGACAGATCATCTAAGCAGAAAATCAACAAAGAAACGAGAGCTTTGAAAGACACACTGGACCAGATGGACCTCATAGATATATACAGAACATTCCACCCTAAAACAACAGAATACTTATTCTTCTCGAGTGCACATGGAACTTTCTCCAGAATAGACCACATACTGGGTCACCAATCAGGTCTCACCTGATACCAAAATATTGAGATTATTCCCTGAATATTCTCAGACCATAATGCTCTAAAACTGGAACTCAATCACAAGAAAAAATTTGGCAGAAATTCAAACACTTGGAAGCTAAAGGCCACTCTGCTCAAGAATGTTTGGGTCAACCAGGAAATCAAAGAAGAACTTAAACAATTCATGAAAACCAATAGAATGAAAACACATCAGTCCAAAACCTATGGGATACTGCAAAGGCGGTCCTATGGGGGAAATACATAGCCATCTCAAGCCTCACTCAAAAAAATGGAAAAACCCCGAATTCACCATCTAACTCTACACCTTAAAGAACTAGACAAAAAGCAACAAATGATGCCTAAGCCATGCATTAGAAGAGAAATAATTAAGATTAGAGCAGAGATCAATGAATTAGAAACCAAAACACAGTAGATCAGATCAACGAAACTAGAAGCTGGTTCTTTGAAAGCATTAATAAGATCAAAAAACCACTGGCCAGACTTATCAAAAAAAAAAGAAAGAAAGGATCCAAATTAATAAAATTATGAATGAAAGGGGAGAGATCATGACTAACACCAAGGAAATAGAAACAATTATTAGAAATTATTATCAACAACTATATGCCAATAAGCTGAGCAACCTGGATGAAATGGATGCCTTCCTGGAACCCTATAAACTACCATGACTGAAACAGGAAGAAATTGACAACCTGAATAGGCCAATAACCAGTAACGAGATTGAAGCAGTGATCAAAAACCTCCCAAAAAACAAGAGTCCAGGGCCTGATGGATTCCCTGGGGAATTCTACCAAATATTCAAAGAAGAAATAATACCTATTCTACTGAAGCTGTTTCAAAAAATAGAAACAGAAGGAAAGCTTCCAGACTCATTCTATGAGGCCAGCATTACCTTAATCCCCAAACCAGGCAAAGACCCCATCAAAAAGGAGAATTTCAGACCAATATCCCTGATGAATATGGATTCCAAAATCCTCAACAAAATCTTAGCTAATAGGATCCAACAATATATTAAAAGAATCATCCACCTCTACCAAGTGGGATTTATCCCCGGGATGCAAGGGTGGTTCAACTTCACAAATAATCAATGTGATAGAACACATTAATAAGAGGAGGGAGAAGAACCATATGGTCCTCTCAATTGATGCAGAAAAAGCATTTGACAAAATACAACATCCTTTCCTGATTAAAACTCTTCAGGGTATAGGGATAGAGGGAACATTCCTCAAGTTCATAAAATCCATCTATGAAATACCCACAGCGACTATCATTCTCAGTGGGGAAAAGCTGAGAGCCTTTCTCTTAAGATCAGGAACACGACAAGGATGCCCACTCTCACCACTATTGTTCAACATAGTACTAGAAGTCCCAGCCTCAGCAATAAGACAACAAAAAGAAATAAAAGATATTCAAATTGGCAAAGAAGAAGTCAAACTCTCTCTCTTCGCAGATGACATGATAATTTATGTGGAAAGCCCAAAAGACTCCACCCCCAAATTACTAGAACTCATACAACAATTCAGTAATGTGGCAGGATACAAAATCAATGCACAGAAATCAGTTGCTTTCTTATACACTAACATTGCATCTGTAGAAAGAGAAATTAGAGAAACGATTCCATTTACAGTAACACCAAAAACCATAAGATATCTCGGAATAAACCTATCCAAAGAGGTAAAGATCTATACGCTAGGAACTACAGAACACTCATGAAAGAAATTAAAGAAGACACAAAAAGATGGAAGAACATTCCATGCTCATGGATCAGAAGAATAAACATTGTTAAAATGTCTATGCTACCCAGAGCAATCTATACCTTCAATGCCATCCTGATCAAAATTCCAATGACATTTTTCAAAGTGCTGGAACAAACAATCCTAAAATTTGTATGGAATCAGAAAAGACCCCGAATCACCAAGGAAATGTTGAAAAAGAAAAACAAAGCTGGGGTCATGACATCGCCCGATTTCAAGCTTTTTACAAAGCTGTGATCACCAAGACAGCATGGTACTGGCACAAAAACAGATGTATAGGCCAATGGAACAGAATAGAGAGCCCAGATATAGACCCTCAACTCTATGGTCAAATAATCTTCAACAAAGCAGGAAAAAATATGCAATGGAAAAAAAAAAACAGTCTCTTCAATAAATGGTGCTGGGAAAATTGGACCGCCACATGCAGAAGAATGAAACTGGACCATTCTCTAACACCATACACAAAGATAAACTCAAAATGGATGAAAGACCTCAATGTGAGACAGGAATCCATCAAAATCCTAGAGAAGTACATAGGCAGTAACCTCTTAGACATCAGCCACAGCAACTTCTTTCAAGATAGATCTCCAAAGGCTAGTGAAACAAGCAAAAATGAACTTTTGGGACTTCATCAAGATAAAAGGCTTCTGCACAGCAAAGGAAATAGTCAACAAGACAAAGAGGCAAACCACAGAATGGGAGAAGATATTTGCAAATGACACTACAGATACAGGGCTGGTGTCCAAGATCTATAAAGAACGTCTCAAACTCAACACTCAAAAAACAAATAATCAAGTCAAAAAATGGGCAGAAGACATGAACAGACACTTCTCAAAAGAAGACATACAAATGGCTAACAGACACATGAAAAAATGTTCATCATCATTAGCCATCAGGGAAATGAAAATCAAAACCACACTGAGATACGACCTTACACCAGTTAGAATGGCAAAAATTGACAAGGCAAGAAACAACAAATCTTGGAGAGGTTGTGGAGAAAGGGGAATCCTCCTACACTGTTGGTGGGAGTGCAAACTGGTACAGCCACTTTGGAAAACAGTGTGGAGGTTCCTCAAAAAACTAAAAATAGAGCTACACCATGACCCGGCAATTGCACTACTGGGTATTTACCCCAAAGATATATGTAGTGACAAGAAGGGCCATATACACCCCAATGTTCATAGCAGCAATGTCCACAATAGCCAAACTGTGGAAAGAGCCGAGATGACCTTCCACAGATGAATCAATAAATAAGATGTGGTCCATATATCCAGTGGAATATTACTCAGCCATCAGAAAGGATGAATACCCAACTTTTACATCAACATGGATGGGACTGGAGGAGATTATGCTAAGTGAAATAAATCAAGCAGAGAAAGTCAATTATCATATGGTTTCACTTATTTGTGGAACATAAGGAATAGCATGGAGGACATTAGAAGAACAAAGGGAAAAATGAAGGCAGGGAAATCGGAGGGAGAGATGAACCATGAGAGACTATGGACTCTGAGAAACAAACTGAGGGTTTTAGAGGGGAGGGGTGTGGGGTATGGGTTAGCCCTGTGATGGGTATTAAGGAGGGCACGTACTGCATGGAGCACTGGGTGTTATACGAAAACAATGAATCATGGATCACTACATCAAAAACTAATGATGTATTGTATGGTGACTAATATAACAAAATAAAATTAAATTTAAAAAAATGCTAATGACAGGGGCACCTGGGTGGCTCAGTTGGTTAAGCATCTGCCTTCAGTTTGGGCCATGATCCTGGGGTTCTGGAATCGAGTTCCACCTCAGGCTCTCTGCTCGGCAGGGAGTCTGCATCTCCCTCTCCCTCTGCTACTCTCTTCCTCTGTCTCTCTCTGTCAAAAAAGGTTTAAAAAATGTTAGTGACACACCCCTCAAAAGATGCTTTACTCCATGGATTGGTACAGGTGTGGCCTTTGATGGATACTGAAGGCATAAATGAATACCTTGAAATGAATTTCTGAAGGATAGATTACAGTTTCATATTCACTGTCCATATGATTTAAAATCTTAATCTCTTAAGAAAACCCTATTTACTTAAAATAAAATTTTAGAGCCCAAAGTAACCTTTGAGATTATTCTTTAATCACTTAAAAGGGAAGGACTTTTTGCTATTTACGTCTTAGGTATAAGCAAGTTCTGAATGAGCCCATGGAATTTTCTCAAATATTCTTTGGCTCTCAGTTTTTTGAATGGATTTTTAAAATTTGCTGAAAATTTCTGCTAATCAGACTCTAAACAAGAGGAGACTTAGTTAACAGGAAAATAAAGAAAAAAGAATACAAGTTTATTTTCTAAATAACATCATTAACCCAGCTTGGAAATGCCCTCCCACAGCAACAAAACTTATAAAATTTATGTAGTTTCTTTAGGTAGATGATCCACATCCCCAAGTACTGTGTAGGTTGCTTAACAGAGCAGCAATTAGGCTCCCAGCCTTGGGCATTTTACTCTGTGGTTCACCAATCAGGACTTTCACCTTCTTAAAAGTGTTTTTAAAATTATTTAAATTACAAAATTTATGTGAAATATCAGGGAGAGAAAGGAAAAGAACCAACTTTTTTTTTTTAAGTTCTTATTTCACACAGGGTCCTGTGGGTAGTAATTTCCATATGCTCTCACATGAAGCCTCATGGCAACTATGGATGTTAGGTTCTTTAATTCATTAAAGTCTTAGGATTAATACCTCATGAAACTGTTTTTACACACTTCAGTCTGACTCCAAAACTCTTGGCTAATGTTATTAGACTCATGCTGCTTGTGAAAATGCAGAATAAAAAAAAGAAAGAAAATGCAGGATGAATGTAGTATTTCTATAAGGGCATTATGTGTTTATGTATCTGCCTTGTGCATGCTTTTGTGAGCTCCACCAAGAGTAGAAATCACATCTTAGTCATTTTTATATCTGTCACCAAACATTATCCCCTAAACATAAAAATGCCCATTAAAGATCTATTGACTGAACTAGTGGTATCAAAGGGAAGTGTTAGGTCTGGAATAACTAGAAATATTTTGACATTACTATATGATTATATAATTATAAGCCCTATCAGCTTTCCAAAACCTGGCTTTTCAAAACCCATACTAAATTAAGTATAACTTAATATACTTAATATACCATCTCAGAACTTAGTAGATGCTAAATAAGTGTTAGTCTCTTTATGGTGTGTATTTTACACTTAAAACACATCTTAATCCAGATAAGATACATTTCAAATATTCAATAGCCACATGTGACTAGTGGCTATCTTATTGGAAAGTGTAGTTTTATATTATTTGGTGTATGTTAAATTTTTCATAATAACATCTTTATTAATAAAATTCAGAAAATAAGAATTTATGTATGATGAATTCCTAGAAATATTTCTGCAAGTTTGGGGGTCTGTAAATTATATAAAATTTAAGTGGGGGAGTATTTTTCAAACATAATTTATATTATGAAGTTTAAATACTTAAAATTTAAAAGCAAATAAAAATATAAAGAAACCAATCATGATTACTCCCTTACTTAGCAATATCAGCAATTTTCTACATCTTTATAGCACACAAACCCTCAAACACACACAAATATAGTAGTATGTGTTGTCTGTCCTATGTAAGACTGGAGGACATGAGATGGAAAGTGATCTATATCCTGTAAAAAGAAATAGGTCTGGTTTTCATCCCAGTGTTCTCTCTATGCAGACTCACACTTACCAATTATTCTGCTGAACACCTTTCTTAATCAGCCTCCAGAGAAATCAAGATGCTATTTTCCTTGACATTGCCGAAGTTCCTCAGAGGTCAAAGAATGGGGGAGAGAAGGGAAGGAGTACACCAATGAAATTCAAAAGAAAGAGATTTGTCTCCAAGGTCTTACTTAGGTAGTAACTGTCACTCTAATTCTTCTTCCCCAAAAGCTGTTGTCCTTGAACTTGTGAAACAACAAACCATACCAGTTGGGTGGCCTGTCTGATATTATACAGATAGCCTACACAATCAAGATTCTAAACCTCTCCAAAAGTGAGGTCAGAAGAGAAAGTCAGATCAAAATTGGGTTGAGAGTGGGTGGTAGTACTCATCAGAGTGACAGGTGAGGTCATCCAAGGTCAGAACTGCTGATAGGGTCTTTAAAATCTCGTTTGGGGTCCAGACCACAGAGATAGACTGTCCTCATTACTCTCCCACAATTACTACTTGATCCATGACCCTGACTGTGGGCCATGTGACTTCCCACCAGACAGTGTGAGAAATACCTACACTGGCCAGACCACCACTTTCTATTCCTTTTTCTCTCATAGAAGCAGCTTGTGTGAATACTTCAAGGGTAGCAGGAATATAAATAGGTTCAAGACCCCTGTGTGTGTGTGTGTGTGTGTGTGTGTGTGTGTGTGTGTGTGTGTGATGGGCAAGATTGAGTGGGGAAAGAGGGTTTGAAACAGTCAATCATAGGGCCCAGGGTGTCGCAACCCTTGACCTTTGTTTGCTTCTCCTCCCGCCATGGGCCTGCAGATTCAGCTGCTGAAGCAGACAAACATGACATTATGGGATCCCTCTGTGTGCTGTGCAAAACTCAGCATGACCTCAGCTCCTTCATGGTAGACATGTGGCTCCAGATGGTGAGTACCTGCTTCCTCCCTCAGAAGCCCCAGAAAGCCACAGGTGGGTAGGGGGTTTAGGTGGTGACTGAGCACTTGGGCTCTTCCCTTTCAGGAGATGGTGTTCTGCTTCTCTGTCAGTGGAGTGTTCAAGGAAGCTAAATGTGCATAGAGCCCTCTCCCTTGATGCCCTACTTCTCCCTCCCCCTCTGCCTGGGCCCCCTCTGAGAACCCTCTCAGCATCTCTGATCCCTTCCCTTTTCTTTCTACTCCCTCTATGTTTTTCAGTCCCCACTCTACCCCCAAGAATGACCTATGTCATTTTTAAACCATAAATTCAATTAAAATTTAGAAATATTTTCTATAGTTCCAAAAGAAAAAAAATTAAAATGTGAGAAGCAGGGAGAACATATATGCAAATAATATTGCAGACTTTGTACTAATATGCCTATATATAAAGGACTTTTGCTAATCAGGAGTGAGAGAGACAAAGATACCAGCAAAGATACCAGAGACAAAGAGACAATTAAAAAGCAAAATGATTGTCCCATAAATGTCTGTAAATATGAAAATCCAGAGATATCTCAATGAGTGAAAAATCCAATGTATATTATTTTTAAATTTTGCAATCACATGAATCACTGAATATATACATATATATTTATGTATGTATATATATAAGACTTAACAAATATTTTAAGATAGGTAAACACCTATTTTATGCATCTAGAAAATGTGCACCAATCTATTTACAGTGAGTATCTTTGGGTCATGGTGAGGAGATCGCAGAGATGAAAGATGCAGGATGATTTTATTTTCTAAGTACATATTTAATATTGTTTAATATTTTATAAGTAGGCAAATTTATTGAGAAACACTTAAAAATACAACTTGACAGTTTATGTATGTGTATATGTTTCTGTCCTAATGCTTCCCTCACCCCAAATGTCTACATTATTAAGTGCTTATTTCTCTTCAGCTCACTCAGAAGTTGGATGTCCTCTTTCAGGGCATAGAAACCCAGGAAGAGACTGCTGCAAGGAGGGTGAAAAATATCAGAAAATTCTGGCTGGCGCACTAGAGTCCAGGCCCCTGTCTCTCTTCCCTCCCTTTACAAAGTCTTCTAGTCAGACCTTCAGAGCTACAGTCCTGGCCCTGACCACCAGGGGGAATGTTTCTGCATAACTTTTATTCTGCCCCTCCCCCCTGACAAGGAAAAGGCATGTTTTTTTGTTTTTTTTTTTAACTCCCATTCCAGTATCCCACAAAACTCTGTTTGCTATTTCCTTTATAAATTACTGGTCAGACTCTAGTATGACCTCTCTGAGCTTGACTGGAGTTATTTCCTGCCGTGTGACTATTTTCAGATCTTTAACTTTGCTCTTTCTTAAGTAAATCTGATATATCACACAGACAGCTTATTAAAGCTATGCATGGTGGGATCATGCCCATTCTATAAAGCTCAGTTCCAGTGTCTACATGCCCACATAATGTCTGAATTACTCCAATTTTCTACATTTTTTTTAAGCCTTAGCAACTTCTAGGAGGGCAAAGAGTGGCAATTCTACAGATAAGAGTCTTCTTGTGAAATATTGTGAAAATGTCTATGCTGCCTAGAGCAATCTACACATTTAATGCAATCCTTATCAAAATACCATCAACTTTTTTCAAATAAATGAAACAAATAATCCTAAAATTTGTATGGAACCAGAAAAGACCCCGAATAGCCAGAGGAATGTTGAAAAAGAAAAGCAAAGCTGGCGGCATCACAATTCCGGACTTCAAGCTCTATTACAAAGCTATCATCATCAAGACAGTATGGTACTGGCACAAAAACAGACACATAGATCAATGGAACAGAATAGAGAGCCCAGAAATGGACCCTCAACTCTATGGTCAACTTATCTTTGACAAAGCAGGAAAGAATGTCCAATGGAAAAAAGACAGTCTCTTCAACAAATGGTGTTGGGAAAATTGGACAGCCACATGCAGAAGAATGAAACTGGACCATTTCCTTACACCACACACAAAAATAGACTCAAAATGGATGAAAGACCTAAATGGGAGACAGGAATCCATCAAAATCCTAGAGGAGAACACAGGCAGCAACCTCTTCGACTTCAGCCGCAGCAACTTCTTCCTAGACACATTGCCAAAGGCAAGGGAAGCAAGGGCAAAAATGAACTATTGGGACTTCATCAAGATAAAAAGCTTTTGCACAGCAAACAGTCAACAAAACCAAAAGACAACGAACAGAATGGGAGAAGATATTTGCAAATGACATATCAGATAAAGGGCTAGTATCCAAAATCTGTAAAGAACTTATCAAACTCAACACCCAAAGAACAAATAATCCAATCAAGAAATGGGCAGAAGACCTGGACAGACATTTCTGCAAAGAAGACATCCAAATGGCCAACAGACACATGAAAAATTGTTTGACATCACTCAGCATCAGGGAAATACAAATCAAAACCTCAATGAGATACCACCTCACACCAGTCAGAATGGCTAAAATTAACAAGTCAGGAAACGACAGATGTTGGCGAGGATGAGGAGAAAGGGGAACCCTCCTACGCTGTTGGTGGGAATGCAAGCTGGTGCAGCCACTCTGGAAAACAGTATGGAGGTTCCTCAAAAAGTTGAAAATAGAGCTACTGTATGACCCAGCAATTGCACTACTGGGTATTTACCCCAAAGATACAAATGTAATGGTATCCGAAGGGGTACATGCACCCCAATGTTTATAGAAACAATGTCCACAATAGCCAAACTATGGAAAGAGCCAAGATGTCCATCAACAGATGAATGGATAAAGAAGATGTGGCATACACACACACACACACACACACACACACACACACACTGGAATATTATGCAGTCACCAAAAAATGAAATCTTGCCATTTGCAATGACGTGGATGGAACTAGAGGGTATTATGCTAAGCGAAATAGGTCAGTCAGAGAAAGACAAGTATCATATGATCTCACTGATATGAAGAATTTGAGAAACAAGACAGAGGAGCATAGGGGAAGGGAGGAAAAAATGAAACAAGATGAAACCAGAGAGGAAGACAAACCATAAGAGACTTAATTTCAGGAAACAAACTGAGGGTTGCTGGAGTGGTGGGAGGTGGGAGGGATGGGGTTGCTGGGTGCTGGACATTGGGGAGGGTATGTGCTATTATGAGCTCTGTGAATTGTGTAAGACTGATGAATCACAGACCCGTACCTCTGAAATAAATAATACACTATATGTTAAAAAAAAATAAGGAAGATAGTAGGAAGGGAAAAATGAAGGGGGGGAAATTGGAGGGGGAGATGAACCATGAGATACTATGGACTCTGAGAAACAAGCTGGGGGTTTTGGGGGAGGGGGATGGGTTAGCCCAGTGATAGGTATTAAGGAGGGCACGTATTGCATGGAGCACTGGGTGTTATACACAAACAATGAATCAAGGAACACTACATCAAAAACTAATGATGTAATGTATGGTGACTAACATAATAAAATTAAATTTAATAAAAAGAGTCTCCTTGTGAGGAATTCATGAAGGAACACAATGTAATGCAGCCCACACAGAGCCTGGTTACAGCTGAGCCTCAGAGTTCTCTCCCTTTGCAGCTACAAGTATCTGTTATCCAGTCCTCTTTACTTAATGCCTCTGTGGAGATCCCTAGGTTGGAAAGAGTTCCCTGAGTGTTAGGCTGATAGCCAACTCAGGGGGGCAGTAAGAACAGGAAGTTAATCTCTGGCTGCCAGGACTCTCCTATCTATGTCCTTGGGGAAGGAATTTCCTGTAAGAACTCCACCTTACTTGCGTGGCCTTGATAAGGATTTAGGGTCTGCTCCTACCATCCTCAAGAGCTGTAATCAGATCTGCCACAAACTCCCAGCTCTAGACCCCACAGATTCTCTTCACAAATACCCTTTGAGGACAGTGGTAACAGGTCACTGCCTTCAGGTCACCCCATAGGTGAGTTGGTCAACATGAGGTATTGGCCTCAGATCCTCATAGAGCTGGAAGGATTCTAGCCTCCTCCCCCACCTTAAGCCACAGACACCCAGCCAAGCCCTCTTTAGATGGCCTGGCAGGGGAGTAGCAAGGGCCCAGGCTATTTTTTACTCTTTTGAAGAAATGGGCTGAAGCAAAACTCAAAAACACAATACCCGGAATTAAGAACAATAATGTTCATCAAAATGACAGAGTTGGCTGGTGACAGATTTGCTTAGCTTTTGTTTGCATTAAAATGTCTACTTATTTAACTTCCATTTCCAAAAGGTAAGAGTTTTATAGACACAGAATTCTAAGTACACAGTTATTTTATTTCAACACTATGAAGATAGAATTTTGCTTTCTTTAAGCTCTCATTATTTCGGATTAAACATTATATGTCAGTCTTAATTTTGCTCATTTTAAGATAATCTGTTGTTTTTCTCTGTCCTGTTTAAATATTTTCTCTCTTTATTTGGGTTTCAACAGCTTTATTGTGATGGACCTGGGTTTGGTTTTCCTCATACTCCACTATGCTTGGCATATATACTTCTTCTTACATCTGTGACTTGATGTCTTATGTTACTTTTCAAAATTTCTTGAACATTGTATCTTGAAATACTATTCTGCACTTTTCTCTCTCCTTTATAGGACTCCAATTAAACATGTTTGATATATTTACTGCATCCCTTTTAAATTGTTCCATCTCTTTCTATATCATTCATCATTTTGTCTCTCCATACTTCATTCTGGATATTTTCTTCAGACCCTTCATTTATTTCTCTAAATCTCCCTTCAGTGTGTCTCATATGCTGCTAATACCATAATTGTTCTTAATTCCGGGTATTGTGTTTTTGAGTTCTAGAATTTTCAATCATTTTTATATTTTCAAATTCTTGGCTAAAATTTTCAATTTTTAATATTTTCTTGACAATTATAAGCATGATTATTTTATTTTTTAATTTTGTTTTGTTAAGTTAGTCACCATACTTCATTACTTTTTGATGTAGTGATCCGTGATTCATTGTTTTCTTATAACACCTAGTGCTCCATGCAGTACGTGCCCTCCTTAATACCCATCACCATGATTATTTTAAAGTTTATATCTAATAATGCCATTATTTGGATTTCATGTGGATTGTTTTTAATGTCTTTTTTCATTCCTCGATTTTTAATCATATTATCTTATCTCTTTTTTAAACTAGTTATTCTAATTTTTTTTTCAGGGAACTATATGTAATACATTGTAGATTTATTTACTTCAGTCTTAGAATGAAGTTATCTTTCTTCATGAAAAAGGTTTTTGTTTAAAATTTGTTCGTTTTTCCTGATAAACTGCCAGACAGCAACAAACAACCCCAAATCCTTTTAATCCCACTGGTGGTTGAGATTATTAATCTGGACTTCAGTCCCTTGGGTGACTGATCTAGTTCCAGTTTGCCCTTACTTCCCTGGCATAGATCTTGGAGGTCCCTATCTAAGCCTGAGTGGTTTGCCAGGATCTTCTCCCCTTGAAAGCCCCACTTTCAACATTTATGTACTTAGCCCTATGACTCTGTAGAAAATCTATCACAAACTTGCCAGCATTTAAGCATTTCACATGTCTCCTTAGGAATCATCAATTGCTGCTAAAAGAAAAGTAGCCCTAAACATTGGGATTGCCTTCTGGAGTTTCTTTTTCCCTCTGATCTTTGCTCTGTAACATCTTATGACATTGCTAGCTCTTTGATGCCTTCAAATAATATTTTATTTTAAATGATTTTTCACACTTTTCTAGTTGTTCTTAGTTGGAAGTTTGGTCCAAGTTAGCTCATCTGTCAGTACTGGAAGGAAAACTCTAAATTTATTTCTTTTTCATGCTTAGTTTGGCATAGTCCTTATTATAATTGCTATCTTCTGCACTGTGCTTTCTCTAATGTCTAGAAGATAAGGTAACAAGAACAGGAAAACACATGTAATATGCTTTTCATTAAGTTTTCCGGATGGGTGTGTCTGGCCAGCACAGAGTACCTCAGACATTTTTCTTGTTTTATTGTATTACAAGCGCACATCATCATCTTATCCTCCCATTTTTGACTATTTGCTCCTTCTTCTGAGGCCCTCAGGTCAGTTCCAGCCTTCAGCCACTCTCATATTTCAACTATTCCACTGACAATAGATTCTGGATCCCCACTCTGCTATGTCTTCCTGTTTTATATGAATATATATATTTATTAGAGTCAATGCTATTCCAAACATAAATTCAAAAGATAATTGTTTAATCAGCAAGTAAACACTGGTGAGTAAATAAGCTCACTCTTGATTAGCATGCAAATAGGTGTAAGTATATATATATATATATATCACTTATAAAAATTTCTTAAAATTGAAAATATTCATATTTTGACCAAAATAATCAACTTATGGGAATTATTACATGGAAAACTATGAAATATATAGAATGTGTGTATAATCTTTTTCATAATAGCTTATTGTAGCAAAACCTTGGATTTGTTAAAATTTGAAACTGTATTAGTAGGTTAAAGTTTGTGACAATTAAGATTCTAACTGAAATGATAATCTAATGTACAAATTATATGAAAATCAGAAATTATTATTTCCACCTTTTTAAAATATAAAAAAGATATGTTCCAGATTAATCCTATTTATTTTTTCCTGAGCTTCCAGCTCAATGAAATTCAACCCTCAGTTCTTGCCCTGGTGAATAAGTGATCTTAGCTTTAATTTCTACAATGTCATTAAAGAAAAAACATATTAATTTGCCAAATGATAAAAATCTATTAAATATTTCTGAACATGCAATGACATCAAAAATTTGTTAAATAAAAAGTGCAGGTTACAGATATTTTTACTGTATGATTATATTATATATATATATAAATACAGATATATATATTTGCATAAATGCATAATATATCCCATAGCATACAAATATACAGTACCAAATATATTCACATACCCTTCCCCCACATTTGTTTGTTAAAGAAACTGGTTCATTGCATTCCAATGCTGAAACAAGAAATTAAAAGACTTGATCAGATTCAGGTTTGATGCTTTTGACAAGACTTCTTTATAGACAGTGCCTATAACATAGCACATTATGTCTGATTGGTGTGTGTGTGATATTTACCAGCCATTTATCACCATTGTATAGGTTCCTTACTTAATTATGAGTTTTAAAATGATGATGCTCAAATTCTATCATGCCTTCTTATATTAGCTAGAATACACTTATAAAGAGAAACTCCATCCTCAATAAATTTGCTATCTTTATGTACAGCTTATGTAGAAAAAAAAGAATAAATATTTGATTCTTCCTCTTTATAAATTTTCATAAAACTAAATTGATTTGCTGGGCTTCTGCAAATGTCAACAATAAGGTTTCTTTGTGTTGTTGTTATCATGATGAACTTACCTTTTAACATTTTGATGGGCTTCAAATCCTTTTATAGGATTTTTATAGCAAAAGACTGACAAGATTTGACTTATATCAAATATCACTCACTTTAAAATATCACTCTGCCTGCTGAGTTAAAAATAGATAGTGAGGGAGCCTGGGTGAAAACAGAGGGGCCAGTTGGAAGGCAATATAATACAGAAGATTGATGTTGGTAACAACCAGGTTGGTAGCAATAAAGGGGCAAGAAGTAGCTAGACTTTGGACATATTTTGAGGGCAAGCTGAGAGAATTTTTTGATAAGTTAGGTGTGGGGTATGAGAGAAAGAGAACACTTAGGCTAACTCCAAGTTTTGGACACTAAGAATATGGAATTTCTGGTTCAAATAATTTAGTTTCATTTCCATGTGCCATACAAGGAAAAGATCAAAAGTTGTGAGTAGCAGGATTTTTCTGACAGCAGGTCACACAGTAGAAAGTAACCACTTCCCAAAGGAGTTAATTCAAGGCCTGTTCATAATCAGTGCATCATGGAGTGACCAGGAATGAATAGATCTTTACTTGTAAGCATGCTCTGAGACAATGTGGAGTAATTAATGTACAATGTGCAACACACAAACCTAGAAGACCTTAAATGTTAAAACCCAAAGAAAATCTGGTTTCTAACCATCTAATTGCCTTAATCCTCCCTCCCCCAAAACCACTAGTATTACTACCAACTGGTACATTGTTTTAGCTGAATATAGTAAAAATAAAATACCCTTAGTGACCCTACCTTTGGGAGAGATAATTGAGACAGTCTTATTTCTGTAGATTCCAGAAAAAACTTCCAAATCTTGCCACATGGTGAACTAGATATGTTGGTGGTGGCAAGTGTGGGGGCCAAAAAAGAAAAACTGTAGGAGTGAATAGTGTGAAATATTAAAACAAACAAACATGTTTATATGCATACCTGAGGCCATGATATCTGATAAAGGAGACTTTGGAGCAAAGAAAATTAGAGACATAGAAGATATTACATAATGGTAGAAGGATAAATTCACCAGCAAGGCATAATAATCTTTAATGTATACACATCCAAACAACTGAATCTCAAAGTACATGAAGCAAACACCAAAGAGGCTGAAAGGAGAAATGACCATATCCACAATTATTGTTGGGATCTCAACACCTTGTTTTCAGGAAGTAATAGAATTACTAGAGAGAAAATCATCAAGAATATTGAAGAGCTGAATAATATAATCAATACAGTAGCAGAATCTACATGACATATACCAGAATACTCTACCCAACAACAGCAGAGTATACATTTTTTCAAGTTCCCATGCAACTTCATTAAGATAGACCATCTCCTGGGCCATCAAACAAACGTCAACAAATGTAAAAGAACTGAAATATAGAGTATGTTCTCTGACCATAATGGAATCAATCTATATAACAACAGAAAGTAAACAGAAAAGTATCTAAACACTTGGAAATTGTAGTTGACATCTATCATTCCAGTTCATTGTTCAGATCCTTGTTATAAAAGACCAGAGGTTAGAAATAATTGTCTCCTTAGCTGAAGGACATTTCAGGCTGAACAAAAGAAAGCTCACTCAAGATATTTCGGAATATTGTTGAGAGCAAGGCTAGAAGGAGAGGGACAGTTTAGAAGGCTGTTACATCAGTCTCACCTGACATTAAAGCTTGTACTATACTAAAAAAGAAAGTACAGCTTGCTGATGTTAATGAAGTCAATTTGGTAGTTTATTGGATTTAGGAGGTGAGAGAGAGGTTGCCTACCAGGTTGTGGTGAAGTTGTTAGATTAGAGAGGCCTGAAAGAAGGCAAGATTCAGATGCCTTCCTAGTGTATAACTCATGAATGTTCATACTTCTATTCTTTATAAATGCCGCACCATTTTCTAAATGGTTCTACATAGTTACCTTCTACTTCAAGATTTCTTCCCTGATTATGCCATCTGTCAAATAAGGCTCCCATATATAGACAGGTAGAGAAGTTTGCTTTCTGGGGTTTGTATGATTGTTCTATATAGGCAGGTTGACACTTTGCTTGCCCTACCATGATGTTAGGCCAAGATGAGGTACATGGTATGAGACCACTGATGTGTCTTCAAACTTGTATGTTTTTTCTTAATTTTAAAATAAATTTGATTTTAAATTTATTTTTTATTTAAAATAAAAATGAAGGTAGCTCTCCTTAAAAATAAAGGCGGGGATTCTCCCCAGGGTAATTTTGGCAAAGGGAGGCTTCATTATGAACATGTGGATATGAGCTTCATCCTTCCCAACTTCAGGAGGTTGATGGAAACATGGCAATGAGGGATTCCCAGTAAGACCCTCAAATAAGACAGTAAGTGATCAGGCAGCCTGGTTTGCATGCTGCAGCCCTTGGGACTGCAACTTTTTTGTTCTCCATAGTCTTTTTCTTCTCCCACTGAAAGTGAAGAGTGATAGAACTGGAATAACAACTGAGCAATCCTAATTCTAGAATTGGCATTATTGAGGTGAGAGTATATAGAAGGTTTTGTAGCATTTCTATGCATTTCTATATATCTATGGACACTCCCTTCTATCCACTTCCCCACAGCACTCTCTCTACCTTCCAACCCAACAATAGCTGTGTGAAATGGCATAATGAATACCAAGACAGAACATTTCCAGAGAGGGATATGGAGAACACACAGGATGGAAACCCAGGGGGGCTGGTTCAGGATCACAGTAAGTATCCTGACAAAAAATAGGGAATGTGCAGGAGAGGCAGATCAAGGGGAGTTGTGTTGGTCTCATATAGAGATGCTAGGAACTTTGTTGAGGACAAAGGGCAGGTTCGCACAACCAATTCAAAGGGAACAGGTTGACTGAAGGAAGGTCAGAGGAAGTTGACTAAAGGCAAAGGTGGAAACTACTGCCAAGGATATGGAGCAACTCCTCACCAGATGCCACAGTTTGGCTCAAGCTGAGTGTGGAGGTCTATACTCTCCAAATTCCTTGTCAGAGGAACAGGTAGGGTTTTCAACACATAGGATTTTCTGTTACCTTATTAAAGGAAAATCATTTTAAATATCTAAATTTGATTGTTTGTGAGTTAAATATTCAAATAGGGAGAATGGAAAATTAGAAAATCCATGTCTGGCAAAAGAAAAAATTAAAATCATGTCCATAGTCCCTACTTTGGAAGCCTTTTAAAGCTCAGTAGAAGGTTGGAATAAAACACCAGGTTGGGTCTGTTCTACAGTCTTACTGCACTGTTGTCTCCCTTCTCTCCCATCCCTTCTTTTCATCCTTAGACTCCTTATGGAATAAAGTATAACAAGACATGGCTAATAAATTCAATACAGAGCCATTGCAGTGTCCCCTTCACCATGGTCGATGTAAGACAGGTGGTGAATCCGGATAAATGGGAACAGGGAAGAGGGAGAGATAGCTCAGCAGGGTCCACTGGCCTCTGACACTATTGCTGTTGCTTTCAATCCCTGTATTTCCATTACTTTAAAGACCAGGCCCAGTTCTTTATTCAGGATGCTAGGGCTGCCTCTGCATTGAAGGATATCAACTACAAGATTTGTGATGAGGAAAATCAAAAGGTATGTGTTGAGGATATTACCCATACCTAGTTCCAGTGCAGGAAGACAAGCCAGTCAGTGGCCAGTCATCTTAAAATGAGAGTTCCTAGTGCTTACCCCACCTCTCCTTCTTATAGCTATCTATACATGTCAATCCCTCTGCTGTACCTTACTCTGTACAGAATAAACTGGAGCCAGAAGAAATGGAGCAGCTAAAGGTAATGAAGTCTCAAGGCCCATTGTGTGCCCACACCCAGACCTACCTCTTCTTTCCCCAGTCCCCAATTTTCCTATCACCATGACAGACTCACAGTGGCTCTCACCATATTTCTCTGCAGCTGACCATGAGCAAATGCTATGATATCTCCCAAAAAGCTCTTGACCTCCATAAACTCTACTTTGACCCAAGTACAACTGATAGTAGCAATTCTGGGGGTCTGCCTGGAAGGGAGACTGAGGGATGGTAATGAGGGAAAGGTTGATGCTGGCCCTGGATCCCTCTCAGCCTTCTGATGCCTCCTCTCACCTTTTTGAAGATGGACCATGATATAGATATAATCCTGAATTGAAGAAACTGCATGGCTGCCACCCTGCAGATCATCAAAAAGAATTTCCCTGAAGTGAGGCCTTATGTCCACTGCTGGTATTATGGTAGGGGGTGGAACACATGGGATAGAGGGAAGATTTGTCTCTGAGGCCATAGATAGTAACTGTCACTCTAACTCCTTCCCCAAAAGCTTTTGTCCTTGAACTTGTGCAACAACAAACTGTATGGGCTGGATGGCCTGTCTGACATTATAGAGATGGCCCCCACAGTCAAGATCCTGAACCTCTCCAAAAATGAGGTGGGAAGAGGGAGCCAGATCAAAGTTGGGGTTGATAGTGGGTGGTTGTGCTCATCAGAGTGATGACAAGAGGCAGAAGAAGATACCAGAGCAGGAGGGAGGGCCCAAGTGTCTCTATTCCTAGGACATTTCTCCGGTTTCTTTCCCGTATTTTTCAGGTGCAGTCAGCCTGGGAGTTAGGCAAGATGAAAGGGCTGAAGCTTGAAGAGCTGTGGCTGAAAAGGAACCCTCTGTGTGGCACCTTCCCAAACCAGCCCACCTATGTAAAGTCTATGGTAACTTCTGTCATGCCTCCTGAGGACATTTGTACCTTGGGAACTTGAATTGCCACCTCTAGGAGGACCATAGGCCCCCTCTCTCCTCTCTCTGTGTCCCTGACCTGTGCTTAGAGGTCTTTTCCTTCCTATGACCTGCTCACTTGTTCTCCAGGTCTGGGCTCTGTTTCTCCACTCTGCACCCAGCTGTCTCTAGCATTCCTTCCCATGAGAATGCTCCAGGAAGCAGGAGTCCTCCTCTTCAGGACTAGAAGTGACCACTTTGAGCCAGATGCTATGAACTGAACTGCCAAGGGTCCTCCAGCCAGGACCTCATGCTGAGACAGGCCTTCCTACTCCCTGCTGAGATGGGGATTCCCTCACCCCAAGAGGAGCCTACTTTCCTTGAAAAAATTGGGTCCCCTTTCTAATTCCAGGCTGCCACGGTAGCTTTCCTGCCCCATGCTGAAGGCTGAGGTCCTGGGGGGGGGGGCTCTTCCTCAAGATCCTGTTCCTCTGGCCCAATGTCAGGAGCTAAGCCCTCCTTGGGAGAAACCAGGCTTCCCTGAATCAGGGGGCCAGAAGTGGGTGACTGCCAGTGAGCAGAGGGCTTCCTGAGGCAGGAATGGAAGGCAGAGGGCAGAGGTGCTTGAGGAGAGAGGACAGGCCTCTCAGAGGCACTTCCCCCTCTCTTCCTTCCACACATCACATCAACCTGACTGGTCCTTCAGAGAAGCTCTGGGTAGCCCGACACGACTATAATCCCTCAGGCTAGGAACTGACTGAGAGAGGCACAGGTGTGCTGGGGCCATCAGGAGGGAAGGCGGTGATCATAAGAGGGGGCCACAGACCCTCAGCCCCATGCTGACCTGGGGCTTGACCCTCTAGTCCTTCTGGGGTAGGTCTCTTGCCCCTGTGGCTGCCTTGTTCCCCATGCCTGGCTCAGACTGAGCTCTCACAGGTGACAAAGTTTCAGCCAACACAAATGGGCCCCCAACCCAACACCTGCATGTTTTCCATTCCTACTTTGGGTGCCAGGGCCAGCCAGGACAGATGATTTCCAGGGCAGGCTATTTCTCCTGGAAAATGTAAGGTGAGGATGAACCAAGCATGATTTGGGATGTTACAAGGGAGGCTTTGTCTACCACATAGTTTCAAGGTGTGTTTTGATTCCAGAAAAGCTATAATGGATCTGAGACTCTTAAGAATCTAATCCTTCAGTTCCTGCTTCAGTAAGTACCCATGGGACCATGAGGCTGAAGAGGGCTGGAATGGGCCACCCAAGCACAGGTCTGCTCATGGGTTGAGGGGAGCTTTCAAGTCCCCGTGGGGACCCAAACCATAGAGATAGCCTATTGCCTTTGCTCTTCTTCATGTATTACTTGATCTATGACTCTGGAGACTGATAGGGTCTCCTCAGTGCTTACCACAATGAGGCCTGCTTCTCCCTGACCATTCCCTTCAACCCTGAAGATGCAGCCTCGTGAGTATCACAGCTCAGACTCTGTTCCTGGGCCATGTGTCTCCCCAGCAAACACATATCAGCTCCCGGAAACATCTAAATTGCCTGGGCCACCACCTCCTTTTCCTCTTTTTTTCCTAAAAACAGCTTGGAAGAATACTTCAAGGATAGCAGTGATATTAAGAGTCAAGGACCCTGGTAAATGTGAAAAGCAAGAAGATCAGCATGGGAAAGGGGGCATGAAGGGAACATACATAGGGGCCAAGGGCCTGACCTTTCCTTCTCTTTCCCCCACAAACCTGCATGTTCAGCTGCTAAAACATACAAAGTATGACATTGTTGACTCCCTCAATATGCTGCCCAAAACTCAGCATGACCTTAACCCCTATGTTGTAGACCTGAGCATTCAGATGGTGAGCATGTTTCCTCCCTTGGGCAGACCAAGAAATTCGTAAGTGGGTAGGAGGTTTAGAAGGATACTGAGAGCCTTAGTAACTGTTCTTCCCTTTCAGGAAACAATGCTCTGTTTTCATGTCAATGGGGGTTTTAAGGAAGGTACGTATCTGTAGAGTCCTCTCCCCAGATACCCCACTATTTCTTTCCCCTGGCTTGGCTACCTTCCAATTCTTCCAGCTTTCCAAGTTGCTCCCTTCCCTTCCTTTCCCTTCCCTTCCCTTTCCTTCCCTTCCCTTCCCTTCCCTTCCCTTCCCTTCCCTTCCCTTCCCTTCCCTTCCCTTCTCTTCCTTTCCCTTTCCTTTTGATTCCCTTTGTGTTCTCCCATCCCCACCTTGCCCCCAGACTATCCTGGTCTGACATACATCCATGCCTTTTTGACCCAACACAGCTTACATGTTAGAGGCACAGGCTGTGGCATTTTATAGCTCTCATCTCAATTCCTTACTCTGTGACCTTGGGCCGATTATCTAACCTTTCAGTTTCCTCATTTGCAAAACAAGCTAGTAATACCCTTATCTTGGGCTGCTTTAAAAATGAATCAAGTGAACATGTATTTGTCAGAGGATCTGATACATGTTGGGGGTCCTACCCCCTGGGAGTTGATTATCCCTATTATTACCCTCTCAGTCCTTGAAGCCCCCTCCTATCTTCCAGTGAAAAATTGTCCCTGTCTGGCTCCCATCAGGGTACTGCAAGACTATCAAGTAAGTCCTTGAAAGGGGAATCCTGCTTGTGTGAAAAATATGTACAACTCTAAGGGGATATTGCTGTTTGTTGTCATTGAAATGGAAGGATATTCTCAAGGTTCTGTCCATGCCTTCACCTTGATCTTCATTTTGACTTCTGACAGCAATTCCAGGTAAGTGCTGTGTTGTGGGCGCAAAATGGGAACAAACACCCATCCCAGCCTGAGGACAATGGTGTAGGAATATAGTGGTACAGCCTAGAGGTTTCCTCAGTGGAAAGCCAGCAGGTAGACCTAAGGAGAGGTCTAGGTTAGTGGTTAAGAGTGTGGACTCTGGAGTCAGAATACCAGATTCTTTTCCTGACCTCAACACTCACTAGCTAACTGAGTGACATTGGTCAGGTTATAACACCTCAGTGACTCACTGTCTTACTCTGAAAATGGGGATTGGAGTGTCCATTCCTTGTGCCTCTCTAAAGGGTAAATACATTAGAATTAAATCTACAAATCTAGTGAAGCTGGTAGACAATTCTTCAAAAGTGGGTGCTGTGGGGGGGCCAGAGGTACCAGCCAAGGAACCCAGGGGTCAGGCACAGTAGGGGTATGGGAGGAATTTGGTAGCTGAGTGGCAATGGGAGCAGGATGGTTGTTGGGGGTGGGGTTATCCATTTCTCCAGTTGTCTAAGGGTCCAACTTTCTTCTAGTCTGTGCATTGTGAATGATGAACTGATTGTAGGGAATGCCAGGACCAAAGAAACTCAGAGCACCTTCTCCATTCCAGTGCCCTCACCCTCCTCAAGCTGCATGCCTAACCTTCTCCCAGAATCAGTGGGAAATGATGCAGGCTTTCTCCATTCAGTCTGGGACAAACCTCCAGTGGTCTCAGAAGTGAGTGTTTAGAGTCTCAAAGTATAGGAGGGAGCTGGGAGGAATGAAGGAGTGAAGGGGTAAATAATAGGAACTTGCAGTTAATTTGTACAAAATAACTATTTGGATGTTGTGCTTCTAAAAAAGTAAGTTCATGAAAAATATATATTAATTTTATTGTGATATATGTAATTTTAAAACAATATAATGTTCAGATGACATGAGCATGTGTATGTAAAATCCTAAGAAAACTACCAAAAAACTATTAGAATTAATAAACAAATTCAACATTGTTTCCAGATACAAAATCAATATAAAAAATACATTTTATTACTATGCACCAGTAATGAACAGTCAGAAAATGAAATTAAGTCAACAGTTCCATTTATAATAACATTAAAAATAACATACTTAGGAAACAGAACCATAAATACAGAGAACAAATTGATGGTAGGGAGGGGGGTGGGGAGGTGGTCAAAATGGGTGAAGGGGAGTGGGAGGTACAGGCTTCCAGTTGTGGAATGAATAAGTCACAGGGATAAAAGGTACAGCATAGGAAATATAGTCAATGTATTATAATAGCATTGTATGGTGACAGATGGTAGCTACATTTATGGTGAGTATAGCATAATGTATAGACTTGTCAAATCACTATGTTGTACACCTGAAACTACTGTAACATTGTGTGTCAACAATACTTCAATAAAAAATTTAAATAACATACTTAGGAATCAAATTTAACAAAAGAAATAAAAAATGTATACTCCAAAATCTGCAAAACATTGTTGAAGTAAATTTTAAGAGGCCTAAATAAGTAGAAAGAATCCCATGCTCCTGAATCAGAAGACTTAATATTGTTAAGATGGCAATATACCCCAAAGTAATATACAGGTTCAGTGCAATCCATATAAAAATCCCAGCTTGTTTCTTTGTAGAAATTGATGAGTTAATCCTAAAATTCATATGAAAATGCAATGGACACAGAATAGACAAAATGTTCTTGAAGAACATAGTT
The DNA here is from genome assembly GCF_011800145.1 of Mirounga leonina. Lineage (NCBI taxonomy): Eukaryota > Metazoa > Chordata > Mammalia > Carnivora > Phocidae > Mirounga > Mirounga leonina. The sequence goes on along the minus strand of NW_023270121.1, from coordinate 1,112,309 downwards.
GGAAGACTCATAATTCCCTATTTCAAAACTTACTGCTAAGCTAAAGTTATCAATACAATATGGTAATGACTTAAAGATATCATACAGATTAATGTAATAGAATTAAAGTACACAGACACACACATACACACACACACACACACACACACACCCTCACCTTTATGGACAATTTATTTTCAACCAGAGTGCCATAAATATTCAGAATAAAGAATAGTGTTTTCAACAACTGATTAAGGAACAACTGGATATCCACTTACAAAAGAATTAATTTGTACCCCTATCTCACGCCATATACAAACATAAATTACTATAAAAATCTTTAAAAAGGTGTCTGTGCCTGCTGCTCCATCCTGTAGCTACCTTCTGCCTTCTCACCACCCACCATGGCCCTCCTGCACTCCAGCCAAATCCTGTCTTGGGTAGCCACTGCTTTCCACCCAGGCCTCACTGCCATAACTCCCACCAGAGACAGCTCCTGGTGGAGCCATGTGGAGATGGGGCCCCCAGAGCCCATCCTGGGAGTCACAGAAGCCTTTAAGAGAGACACCAGAGGAAAAAAAAAGAATCTGGAATTTGGTGCCTACCATGATGATAATGGAAAGGCTTATGTGCTCCCTAGTGGCTGGAAGGCAAAGGCCAAGATTGCTGCAAAAAATTTGGACAAAGAATACCTGTCCATTGTGGGACTTGCTGAATTTTGTAAGGCATCTGCAGAACTAGCCCTGGGTGAGAACAATGAAGTGTTGAAAAGTAGCCAGTATGTCACTATGCAGACCATTTCTGCAACCAGGACCTTGAGGATTGGAGACAGTTTATTGCAAAGATTTTTTTAAGTTTAACTGAGATGTCTTTCTGCCCAACACATCCTAGGGGAATCATACACCCATCTTCAGGGACACTGGCATGCAGCTACATGGTTATTGATACTAAGACCCCAAGACATGCAGCTGTGACTTCATAGGCACTATGAGGATATTTCAAAAGTGCTACAGCAAAATGTTCTTCTGCATGTCTGTGCCCACAATCCCACAGGAATGGACCTCCCTGAGCAATGGAAGGAAGTAGCAACAGTGGTGAAGAAAAACAATCTTTTTGCATTCTTTGGCATGGCCTACCAAGGTTTTGCCAGTGGTGATGACAACAAGGATGTGTGGGCTATATGCCACTTCATCTTCATTGAACAAGGCATTAATGTTTGTCTCTGCCAATCCTATGCCAAGAACATGGGCTTATACAGTGAGCATGTGGGAACCTTCACTGTGGTCTGCAAAGATACTGATGAAGCCAAAAGGGTGGAGTCACAGTTGAAGATCTTCATCTGCTCCATGTATTTAAACCCTCCAATCGGTGGGGCCTGGATTGCCTTGACCATCCTGACCAGCCCTGACCTGTGAATACAATGGTTGCAGGAAGTAAAAGGCATGGACCACCACATCATTAGCATGTGCACTCAACTCGTCTCCAACCTCAAGAAGGAGGGCTCCCCATACTACTTACAGCACATCACAGACCAGATTGGCATGTTTTGTTTCACAGGACTAAACCTGAATAGGCGGAGAGGCTGACCAAAGAGTTCTCCATCTACATGACAAAGGATGGCCACATCTCTATGGCAGGCTTCACCTTGGACAATGTGGGCTATCTTGCCCATGCCATTCACCAGGTCACCAAGTAATTTCCCTGGTGAAAGGGAACACAGACAACCTTCCTGTCTACAGCATCTGCTGTTGTGAGATTCATATGGAGGGAGAAGGAAGGTAGATGGTGGTGAGCAGGTCATTTCTTTCAACCACAGTACTCAACACTCAACCATTGAATGTGTTTCTCAGAAAAGAACATGTAGTGAAATAGGGCAGAGGCATCTGTGGCTGATGTCTGAAACTTTGTCTCTCAAAACCAAACTCCTGCTCATCTTTAACTCCAGTTGTTCCAAAACAGTTTATGTGTACAAGAAAGACATAGTCCCCCCAAAAACCTGTCAATCATGCCATTGCAATCAATATTTCAGAAGCTTTAACTGAAGCACCTTATGGTGCTGGGGGCACCTCTGCAGATCCAGCATGAGAATAGCACCTACAAGAGGCTTTGTGGGAAGACCTAGTTCTAACATTAGCAGTCAGCCTCATGTTTGTCCTCCTGTGATTGAACAAGATTATCAATAGACCTTGTTTTTCTTTGTTTTTGTTTTTTTTATTATGTTAGTCACCATACAGTACATCATTAGCTTTTGATGTAGTGTTCTATGATTCATTGTTTGCATATAACATCCAGTGCTCCATGCAGTATGTGCCCTCCTTAATACCCATTACCGGACTAACCCATCCCCCCACCCCCCTCCCCTCTAAAACTCTCAGTTTGTTTCTCGGAGTCCATAGTCTCTCATGGTTCGCCTCCCCCTCGGATTCCACCCCCCTTCGTTTTTCCCTTCCTTCTCCTAATGTCCCCCATGCTATTCCTTATGTTCCACAAATAAGTGAAACCATATGATAATTGACTTTCTCTGCTTGACTTATTTCACTTAGCATAGTTTCTTCCAGTCCCATCCATGTTGATGTAAAAGTTGGGTATTCAACCTTTCTGATGGCTGAGTAATATTCCATTGTATATATGGACCACATCTTCTTTATCCATTCGTCTATTGAAGGGCATCTCAGCTCTTTCCACAGTTTAGCTATTGCAGACATTGCTGCTATGAACATTGGAGTGCAAATGGCCCTCCTTTTCACTACATCTATCTTTGGGGTAAATACTCAGTAGTGCAATTGTTGGGTCATAGGTTAGCTCTATATTTAATTTTTTGAGGAACCTCCACACTGTTTTCCAAAGTGGCTGTACCAACTTGCATTCCCACCAACAGTGTAAGAGGGTTCCCTTCTCCACAACCTCTCCAACATTTGTTGTTTCTTGCCTTGTCAATTTTTGCCATTCTAACTGGTGTAAGGTGGTATCTCAGTGTGGTTTTGATTTGAATTTCCCTGATGGCTAATGATGATGAACATTTTTTCATGTGTCTGTTAGCCATTTGTATGTCTTCTTCAGAGAAGTGTCTCAACAGACCTTGTTTCAGAAATCATGTTTCATGAAAACTAACAAGTCTGCTGCCACTGCAGTGAGGAATATAAAAGATGCTGTTTCCTGTCTTATTTAAGGAAAAAAAAGCTCTTCTTTTTAATACTTTCAGGCATTTTAATGTTCCTCTCTACTCCTTTATCACTGCTGTTCTTTTCTTTAGGCACAGAGATCTATAACTAGTGTAGGTTTTCATTCTATTCTACTGCTTGATTGACCATCAACCCCATCCTATAGGATTTACTTACTTGAAGAATGAAGAATATAATTTACTGTCCATCCAATATCCTCACCTTCCTCATCAAAGAATCGGAGAGTAGGTAACTGAACTTAATTTCAGCATCCTTTTCAATGATCATTTAATTTTTCCTGTCAGGATGTTGCCTCTGCCCAGTTGGACTTCTTACTTCATTCAGTGAGGTTGTGTAGTCTCTTATCTCACATCATGAGCCGGTAATGCAGGGCAGAACCAGGAAAGAGGATATCTGGGCTTTGGTTTTAACCTTTGTGTGCTGGCAACTGGGCTCACACTTCACCTTTTGGAAAGATAACCACCATCTGCTCTAATCATATGACATACTGCAGCTTGATTTCTCTGTTAAAGTTACTGCAGACAAAAACAAAAACAAAAACAAAAACAAAAACAAAACAAAAACAAAAACTTAAAAGAGGGGTGCCTGGCTGGCTCAGTCAGTAGAACATGCAACTCTTGATCTCAGGGTCGTGAGTTCAAGCCCCATATTGGGCATATAGCTTACTTTAAAAAAAATCTTAAAATATAGGGGTAAATTCTTTGTGACCTTGAATTAGGCAACAGTTTCTGAAATATAATGCAAAAGCACAAAATAAAAAAGAAAAAATAGATCAATTGTACTTCATCAAAATATAAATTTTTTTGCATCGAAGGAAACTAACAATAGAGTGGAAAGACAACCCACAGAATCAGAGAAAATATTTGCAAATCATATCTGATAAGGGATGTGTATCCTGAGTAAATAAAGAACTCTTAGAATTTAATTTTTTTCAACTAACATCTTTACTCCTGGGGATAGAAGCATTTTCTTTTTTATGTAAATTCAATTAATTAATATATAGTATATTATTAGTTTCAGAGGTACAGTTCAGTGATTCATCAGTTGTATATGACACCCAGTGCTCATTACATCACATGCCCTCCTTAATGCTCATCACCCTGTTATTCCACGCCCCCCTCCCATCCAGCAACCCTCAGTTTGTTTCCTAGAGTTCAGCATCTCTTATGGTTTGTCTCCTGTCTGATTACGTCTTGTTTTATTTTTCCCTCCCTTCCTCTATGTTCCTCTGTTTTGTTTCATAAATTCCACATATGAGTGAAGTCATATGAAAATTGTCTTTCTCTGATTGACTTATTTTGCTTAGCATACTACTCTCTAGTAATCATTGCAAATGGCAAGATTTCAATTTTTTGATGGCTGAGTAATATTCCATTGTGTGTGTGTGTGTATATATATATACCATTTCTTTATCCATTCATCTGTGGATGGACAACATCTGGGCTCTTTCTATAGTTTGGCTATTGTGGACACTGCTAATATAAACATTGGGATGCAGGTGCCCCTTCAGATCAATACATTTGTATCTTTGCGGTTTATACCTGGTAGTGCAACCTGAGGAACCTCCATACAGTTTTCCAGAGTAGCTGTACCAGCTTGCATTCCCACCAGCAGTGTAAGAGGGTTCCACTTTCTTTGCATCCTTGCCAACATCTGTTGTTTTCTGAGTTGTTAATTTCAGCCATTCTGACTGGCGTGAGGTGGTATCTCATTGTGGTTTTGATTTGTATTTCCTTGATGCCAAGTGATGTGGAGCATTTTTTCATGTGTCAGGTTCCTGCCTGTGTTCTCTTCTAGGATTCTGATGGATTCCTGTCTCACATTGAGGTCTTTCATCCATTTTGAGTCTATTTTTGTATACGGTGTAAGAAAATGCTCCAGTTTCGTTCTTCTGCATGTGGCTGTCCAATTTTCCCAACACCATTTATTGAAGACACTGTCTTTTTTTCCCATTGGATATTCTTTCCTGCTTTTCAATGATTAGTTGACCATAGAGTTGAGGGTCAATTTCTGGGCAGTCTATTCTGTTCCATTGTTCTATGTGTTTGTTTTTATGCCAGTACCATACTATGTTGATGATTACAGCTTTGTAATACAGCTTGAAGTCAGAATTGTGATGCCACCGGCTTTGCTTTTCTTTTTCAACATTCCTTTGGCTATTCAGGGTCTTTTCTGGTTCCATACAAATTTTAGGATTATTTGTTCCAGTTCTGTGAAAAAAAGTTGATGGTGGGGAGATGAACCATGAGAGATGATGGACTCTGAGAAACAAACTGAGGGTTCTAGAGGGGAGGGGGGTGGGAGGATGGGTTAGTCTGATGATGGGTATTAAAGAGGGCACGTTCTGCATGGAGCACTGGGTGTTATACGCAAATAATCAATCATGGAATGCTACCTCAAAAATTAATGATGTAATGTATGGTGATTAACATAAAATAATAATAATAAATAAATAAATAAATAAATAAATAAATAAATAAATAAATAAATAAATAAATAAAATAGGATGGGGCGCCTGGGTGGCTCAGTTGGTTAAGCGACTGCCTTCGGCTCAGGTCATGATCCTGGAGTCCCGGGATCGAGTCCCGCATCGGGCTCCCTGCTCAGCGGGGGGTCTGCTTCTCCCTCTGACCCTCTTCCCTCTTGTGCTGTCTCTCATTCTCTCTCTCAAATAAATAAATAAAATCTTTTAAAAAAATAAAAAATAAAATAAAATAAAATAGGATGAAAACATGAAAAAAAGTTGATGGTATTTTGATAGGGATTGCACTGAATGTATAGATGGCTCTGGAAAGCATAGATTTTTTAACAATGTATGTTCTTCCAATTCATGAGCATGGAATGTTTTTCTATTTGTGTCTTCCTCAATGTCTTTTATGAGTGTTCTATAGTTTTCTGAGTACAGATCCTTTGCCTCTTTGGTTAGGTCTATTCCTAGGTATCTTATGGTTTTTGGTGCAATTGTAAATGGGATTGTTTTCTTAATTTCTCTTTCAGTTACTTCATTATTAGTGTATAAGGGTGGAACATATTTTACTACATTGATTTGGTATCCTGCAACTTTACTGAATTCATTTTCAGTTCTAGTAGTTTTTTGGTGGAGTATTTAGGATTTTCTATATGTAGTATTATGTCATCTGCAAATAGTAAAAGTTTTACTACTTCCTCACAACTTGGTTGCCTTTTAATTTCTTTTTGTTGTCTGATTGCTGTGGCTAGGACTTCCAGGAATATATTGAATAAAAGTGGTAAGAGTGGACACCTGTGTCTTGTTCCTGACCTTAACAGGAAAGCTCTCAGTATTTTCCCATTGAATATGATGTTCACTGTGGGTTTTTCATATATGACCTTTTATTATGTTGAGGTATGTTCCCTTTAAACCTACTTTGCTGAAGGTTTTTATCATGAATGAATGTTGTACTTTGTCAAGTGCTTTTTCTGAATCTATTGAAATGGTCATATGTTTTTTATCCTTTCTCTTATTGATATGATGTATCACATTGATTGATTTGTGAATATTGACCCATGTTTGCATCCCAGGAATAATCTTACTTGATTGTGGTGAATGATTTTTTTAATGTATTGTTGGACTCAGTTTACTAGTATTTTGTTGAGGATTTTTGTATCTATGTTCATCAGACATATTGGCCTGTATTTCTCTTTTGTGGTGTCTTCATCTGGTTTTGGTGTCAGGGTAATACTGGCCTCATAAAATGAATTTGGAATTTTTCTTTTCTCCTCCATTTTTTGGAATATTTTGAGAGAATATGTATTAACTCTTCCTTAAATGTTTGGTAGAATTTGCCTGTGAAGCCATCTGGTCCTGGACTTTTTGTTGTTGTTGTTGGGAGTTTTTTTTATTACTGATTCAATTTCTTTGCTGGTAATTTGTATGCTCAAGTTTCTATTTCTTTTTGCTTCAGTTTTGGTAGGAATTAATTTATCCATTTCTTCTAGTTTGTCAATTTCTTGGCATTTAATTTTTTCATAATGTTCTCTTATAATCCTTTGTATTTCTGTGTTGGTTGTTATTTCTCCTCTGTTGGTTGTGATTTTATTTGGGTACTCTCTCTTTTGTGTTAAATATTGCAATATTTTTATTTCAATTCTAGTTAGTTAACATATATGGTAAAATTGGTTTTAGGTGTAGAATTTAGTGATTTATCACTTACGTATAATATCCTGTGCTCATCACAAGTGACCTCCTTAATACCCATCACCAATTTAGCCCTTCTCCTGCCCACCTCCCTCCATCAACCCTCAGTTTGTTCTCTACAGTTAAGAGTCTCTTATGGTTTGCTTCCCTCTTTTTTTCCCCTTCCCCTATGTTCATCTGTTTTATTTTTTAAATTACACATAGGAGTGAAATCATATGGTATTTGTCTTTCTCTGACACTTATTTCACTTAGCATAATACACTCTAGCTCCATCCACTTTGTTGCAAATAACGAGTTCATTTTTTATGGCAGAATAATATTCCATTGTGTGTGTGTGTGTATATATATATATATATATATATATATATATATATATATATATATA